>NC_091980.1:41902166-42085716 GCF_044704955.1 Pristiophorus japonicus
ACCACCCCTGCCCGCAGGCGGTAGCGCAGTGTTTCTGAGCTTGATACCAAACTTATTCTTTCTAACATCTCAGGTACTGCACACCTCTTGAGGGTCGGGGGGTGTTAGCATCAAGCGGCAAGTTGGAGGGCCCGGCTTTGGGCTCTTCAGAGACTGGTGTGGGGATTGAAGTGGGATTGACAGTTGATTCTATCAATGGATGCGGGGTCTGGGCGTGTTCCCTTATTGCAGCAGCTAACTCCAACATGCCGTCCCTCATGCACCCTTACAGTGTCTCAATAACCTGCAACATTCCCTCCCTCATGGTCAGTCATGTGGTTTGCACTACCTCTGACATTCCCTCCCTCATGGCCACTATTCCCTTGCTGATGGTCCCGGATGTCATTCCTATTTCTCGTGTCATTGCTGTTACTTCTCCCGACAGTCCCGCTCCCTCATCACTCACCCGACTGATGGCGTCCAGGAGTGATTGGGTAAGATCAATGCTCTCCACACTCAATGACATCATCTGAACCACATCTGTTAGATCCTGCACCTCAGGAGAGCGCGGTCGAGCTCTCCTTCCCCTCCTCCCCATGGATGTGGCTCGTACTCCAACACTGGGACCTGCAGCCTGGGAAGGTGGGAACCTGGGTGTGCCTCGCTGCACCACACCACTTGGACCCACAATCTCGGAAGGTGTGAAACCATGGAATGTCCCACCAATACTCAAACCACTCGTCATGGAAAGGGCTGTCATCTCCATGAGCGGCACCTCCTCCAAAGTCAGTACAACAGTGGGAGCTTCATCCAGCTCCTCCCCCCCCCGCTCACCCTCACCCCCATGTTCTTAATCTGGAGTGTTGGATTGGAAGATGTTCTCCTCTTCAGACTCATCCTCGTCTGAATCTTCATCTGCATCGTCAGGGTTGGTCTCAAGTTCTTCAAAATATAACAGAACAGACAAATGGTTAGCAGTAGAGAAGGGGGCAGGATGGGTGGCATGAGTAGGCTCACACATAGCAGGCCAGGCAGCAGATTGATTTGAAGGGCCATGATGAATTTTCAGGACTTACCCTCTCCCTCGAGTATGGGCCCAGCTTGTGCAGTACTGATTGCTTTTTTCCAGGCAGGACCCATCAAAGCAGCGACCCTCTCTTCCAAGGGTGTCATTGGGTGCAGATTTGCCGGGCCTCCTCCTGTTCGAGTTCTTTCCCTTTTGTTGTGTGCTACTTTCCTCTGCAAAGATGAAAATGCAACTTTTTAGAAATGGGTGTCTTTCTGCTGGGTGGGACATATACAGCTGGTCACATTTACAATTGTGTTGAATAAATGAAAATATTACTTACACTAACTACTTGACCAAGGTCTTGCCATTTCTTTTTACACTGGCCTCCAGATCTTATGGTATTCACCATTGCACAGTAATCTTCTGCAACTTGGTTCCAGCATTTCTTCATTTCTTTTGGTGGACCTTTTATGTGACCTCTGCTGGTGTCAAGCTCCTGCCATCTGTTCTCAATCACAGTAACTAGTGCCTCCACTTCTTCCTGTAAGAAATTCTTGGTCCTTGCACTGCGTTGCATCTTCTCCTGCTGCAGCTGCAATGTTTCCAATGCTCTCACACAGCACTTGTAATACACACAATTGGCTCTTTAAAAATGACCGATTACCAAATCCGAGCTGTACTGAGCATGCGTGTCCATTGGAACAACGTCAAAAACGTAACTTTATTTCCCCACACATGCACAGAAGGTGCGGCATCATTTTTTTGCGCAAACAGCAGGCTCCACCCCCCCGAGACAACTGGGCACGCTGCTCGGCGCCAAATTCGAATTATACATCAGGGACATTTTTGCTAAATATTTCTGCCACATTTCTGGCCTAGAAAAATGGGCGTAACTCTGGCAATATGCCAGAAAATGGGCTTGGGGAAAATTGAGCACATGTAGTTGACTCTTAATGCCCTCAGGGCAACCAGAGATTGGTAATAATTAATACTTTGCCAGTGTTGCCCACATCCCAAAATGAAATTTTAAAAAGCCTAAACTACTGGAACATCCAGTTGGGACTTTGGTTTTATTTCTCATCTGAAGCATGGATTAATAATTAGCCTCGAATTGCTAATTGACATGGGGGGACAATTACACCCTGTTGCCAAGTTACATGCAGCTGCAATTTATCAGTACAATAAATACATTGTGTGCTACATCCTTTAAATGCTACCATACTTATAAAACAGTATATCCTTTGACCGAGAGTGAGTATGCCACAGGAGATCTGTTTTTATGTAATGTTATGCATTGCATCTGTCCGCTGTGCTTTGACTCGTCTGTGAGAACGAGGTGACCAATTAGCAATCATATGATCTAGTGTTCAATTAGATGTGCTCTGCTGAAACAAGTATTGTTAATAGAAAATTACCTAATTTTAGATGCCAAGTAGCTCAGATGTGGCCCCAGCTCTCATTCACTCTAAAGGTCTGCAGCTCTTCCCAGCCAATATCCCAGCCCTTAGTTTCTGTGTCACCCACATGTATTACAGTAGCTCCCAGAAGTACCAATAACTGGTCAGAGCATTGGCTCTCGATTCTGCATGATAGGTACAGGAAGATCATTTGGCGCACTGCAGCCCAGGTCTTGACCCAATCTGATCTCCCAAAATCTGGCTCAGTGCTCCATCACAAATCCTAGTCTAACTTTCCAGCCTGGCCTGAGCCCCAGACCCCAGCCTCCCATTCCCTTCTTCATACCTAGCAATAAACAAGATCATTTCTGTATCAAAGGTCTCCAGGTCTCCTGAGAGGAAAGGGTGAGAATCATACAAAAGAAAGAAATGTGATACAGAGAAAAAGATAACATGTGAGGGAAGACAGAGAAGATGGGAAATACATGGAAGAAAAACAAAACAGAAGGAAGGAGAGACTTATAGAAAGACAAATAGAGATAAAAAGTGATAGCAACAAGAGCAAGTATGTGAGGGACACACAGAGACACACAAAGAGTGGAAATGAACAGCAAAAGAATTGTAGCTTGGAAGATAAACAAACTGACCGGTATTGAAAAATACTGAGGCCTAGATTTTCCTAGACATACTACCTGAATTTGAGCATAATCTGGCATGGGAAATGTGGTGGAGAGGCAGTCACCTCCAAAAAATGGCTGCTCCGATTTTCCTCCGCTAATCCTGCTATGACCTGGATCTGCCTGCCCTGTGTCCATACTGACTGATAGGCTTTCGGTATGACCTCACAAACACACAGGTTCTAAGATGGCTGATAATTTCAAGAACCCGTTATGTGACTTGTTCCCTCTTTACTGTTGTAAACAGCAATGGCTGCAAAGCCACAATAGTCCACTGGGTGGAACTATATATATTACACTTCTCCCTCCTTAATGAAGAAGTAATTATAACAAACAATCATCATACATAACTTGCATGATTATGCATAAAAAAAGACATGGACTTATTTTGCCATATTTACAAATCAAGCTTAACCACTTGTTTTCTGTTTCGAAGAGGATACCTTCGCTCTTGAACAAGTGTCAAACTTAGACTCATTCTAGGCTGAGCCTGAGGAAAGTTTTCCTCCAAGTGATGCCCGTGATTTACATTTGAACTCTTTACAACTTCAGACTGTTTGTCTGCCTGACTCGGACTCAGACTTAAATTCTGACTTTTTCTTGGACTTGTTTCCAGTATATTTGATGTAGAATATGCTAATGGTACTTTACTTGTATCAAAACTATCTGATGAGTCAGAAATAATCGCATCATTCCAACCTTCAACTTTTTCCACATCTGTAGGTAAAATATGATCAGTGTGAACAAACCTAACCGATCCATGTTCAAACAACTTGAACAAATATGTGCGAGGACCACATATCTTCACCACTCTTCCTGGTAACCACTTCCATTTATGGTGATGCTTCTTCACTCTCACCTCCTGATTTAAATTCATACTCCTCTCTTTTACTCTACCTCTATCATTATTCTCTTTCTGTCTTACTTGTTTCTCTTCTATGGACTGTGCCAAGTTTGGTTTTAACATCGAGAATCTGGTTCGTGGCTGTCGTTTGAGAAACAACTCAGCTGGTATTCTACCAGTAGTTGTATGAGGAGTATTACGATACGTAATTAGCAAATTAGCCAATTTGTGGTCAAATGACAACTGTCATTTCTTTAGATTTGGATCCAACATGGGTTTGATGAGAGCACGTTTTACAATTTGTACTGTGCGCTCTGCTGCACCATTTAAGAACATAAGAGTATAAGAAATAGGAGCAGGAGTAGGTCATATGGCTACTCGAGCCTGCTCCGCCATTTAATACAATCATGGCTGATCCGATCATAGACTCAGGTCCACTTCCCTGTCCGCTCCCCATAACTTCTTATTTCCTTATCATTTAAGCAACTGTCTATTTCTGGCTTAAATTTATTCAATGTCCCAGCTTCCACAGCTCTCTGAGGCAGCGAATTCCACAGATTTACAACCCTCTGAGAGAAGAAATGTCTCCTCATTTCTATTTTAAATGGGCGGCCTCTTATTCTAAGATTATGCCCTCTAGTTCTAGTCTCCCCTATCAGTGGAAACATCCTCTCTGCATCCACCTTGTCAAGCCCCCTCATAATCTTATACGTTTCAATAAGATCACCTCTCATTCTTCTGAATTCCAATGAATAGAGGCCCAACCTACTCAAGCTTTCCTCATAAGTCAACCCCTCATCTCCGGAATCAACCTAGTGAACCTTCTCTGAACTGCCTCCAAAGCAAGTATATCCTTTCGTAAATATGGAAACCAAAACTGCATGCAGTATTCCAGGTGTGGCCTCACCAATACCCTGTACAACTGTAGCAAGACTTCTCTGCTTTTATACTCTGTCCCCTTTGCAATAAAGGCCAAGATTCCATTGGCCTCCTGATCACTTGCTGTACCTGCATACTAACCTTTTGTGTTTCATGCACAAGTATCCCCAGGTCCCGCTGTGCTGCAGCACTTTGTAATCTTTCTACATTTAAATAGTAACTTGCTCTTTGATTTTTTTCTGCCAAAGTGCATGACCTCACACTTTCCAACATTATACTCCATCTGCCAAATTTTTGCCCACTCACTTAGCCTGTCTATGTCCTTTTGCAGATTTTTTGTGTCCTCCTCACATATTGCTTTTCCTCCCATCTTTGTATCGTCAGCAAACTTGGCTACGTTACACTCGGTCCCTTCTTCCAAGTCGTTAATATAGATTGTAAATAGTTGGGGTCCCAACATTGATCCCTGCAGCACCCCACTAGTTACTGATTGCCAACCCGAGATTTAACCATTCATCCCGACTCCCTGTTTTCTGTAGGTTAGCCAATCATCTATCCACGAGGAGGGAGGTATGGTGGAAGCTTAATATGTTTCACACCATTTTTGCTCGTGAACTGTGCAAATTCTTCTGAACAAAATTGTGATCCATTATAAGAAACAATTTCTTCTGGGAGGCCAAATGAAAAAAATAATCTTCGCTAAATGTCTAATGCTTTACTTGTTGTTATTTTCCACATTGGAAACACCTTGACCCACTTCAAATGGCTATCAATCAGAATGAATAATTGTTATCCTTCTCGCTCAGCAAAATCAACATGTAACCTTTGCCACACCATGGGAAGCCATTTCCTTGGCTGTCATGGTACTGATGGTGGTTTCTTGCTTACCGATTGACATGTCGTACACTGACTGACGATGTACTCTATATCTTTATCTAGACCTGGCCACCATAAGTAACTGTGTGCAAAACTCTTGGTCAAGCTCATTCCTAGGTGCTGGTCATGAAGATCTCGTAATAATTTGGACATGAATTTATTTGGTATAACCACTCTTGCAATCCACATGATACAATCTTTATCGACTGATAATTCATTCCTGCGAATGAAGAATGGATGAATATCTTTGTCTGTTACCTGGTTTGGCCAGCCATTTGCGATGTACTTTGACATAACTGGGTCACGTTTGGATGCTCAGCCAATCTATTCAGCTGTGACTGGCAGTTCATCAATGTATGAAAAATAGCACACTTCTTCCCTATCGGGTATAACTTGTGATGTGGAAGGCAATCTAGACATAGCATCAGCATTACTGTGATCAGCTGATCATCTGTATTCAATATCATATGTATATACTGATAAAATCAAAGCCCATCTGTGCATTCGGGCTGCAGCTAATGTTGGAACTGGGGACTTTGGATGGTGGATTGCTGTCAGGGGCTTATGTCCATAACGATGGTAAACTTTTGACCATACAAGTATTTGTGGAACTTCTTGACTCAAAAAATTAATGCCAAAACTTCCCTTTCGATTTGCGCATATTTACACTCACTGGCACTAAGAGTGCTTGAAGCAAAAGCAATTCATCAATGTATGAAAAATAGAACATGAGAGATCATTGCCTCAACTCAATACGGAGAGGCCTTAAATGCTAGCTTGATCTCCTTAGATACGTCATAGTGAACTAAAATTCCGAGGGATTGCCTATGATGATGGTGCTCTCTACCAATTGGCTTTTACACTCCTTGAATGCTGTGTCACATTCTTTTGACCACTTCCAATGGACCTGTTTTTTCAATAGTTCATTCAGTGGATGTAACACTGTAGTCAAATTTGGTCGGAATTTTCCATAATAGTTCAAAAGACCCAAAAATGACCGAAGTTCAGTGACATTCTTGGGAGTGGGTGCATTTCTGACTGCATCCAGCTTTCCCTTGGTTGGAAGTGAACCATCTTTGTCGATTGTGTACCCTAAGTACTCCACTGAGTTTTGAAATAACTCATACTTACGAGCAGTCACTCATACTCTCTACCCATTTGAGTACTTCATTCAATATGTTATAATGAATTTGCCTGTTTGGTGCTGAAATTAGTATATCATCTAAATAACATACTACCCCTTCAATACCTTGCAAAATCTGGTTCATCACCCCTTGGAGTATGGCGGGGGCAGAAGACAACCCAAATGGTAGCCTATTAAATTGATATAGGCCTAAATGAGTATTTATAGTCAAGCATGACTTGGACTCGTCATCTAGTTCAAATTGTAAGTAGGCATTCAAAAGATCCAACTTCGACATTTGGCAATGTATTGGGGTAATTACCCTCTAGAACCTGGTTTACAGTTACTTTATAATCACCACACAACCTTACCTTACCATCGGACTTAGGTACAACAATAATGGATGTAGCCCAATTACATAGATATACCTTAGAGGTAATGTTCTCAGTCTCTAGTCTTTGGAGTTCTTGCTCAACTTTCTTCTTGAGTGCATATGGTACGGGACGTGGCTTGCAGTAAACTGGTCCAGCGTCTTTCTGTACCCTAACACTCACCTTGAAGCCTTGAATTGGACTGCCTGTTTCACAGAACACCTTCGGATACTTCTTGATGACATCATCCTTTGATGCAAATCTCGTTTCAACATGAAAAATCTCACTCCAATCCAGCTTCAGTGATCCCAAACAATTTCTTCCTTATAAGGCAGGCTTGTCTCTTGTCACTAGTAATAGAGGCAAGCTCTGAAATTGATCCTTGCATTTCACCGGTGTGGTGATACAACCTACCACAGGAATGCTCTCTTCCGAGTAGCCTTGCAGCTCTTTCTTGGATTTCTCCGAGTTATAGCGATTCCTGTACTACACTCACGGATGCACCAGTGTCAATTTCCATGGGTATTTTGGTTCCTGCAACATCTACGTGGATGATGATACTTTTCGAATCACTATTGTTTATCCTCGTGCTCCTGATGTTGTGTAGTTCGAAAATCTCCTTGTCCTGTTGTTTTGCTTCCATGCTATGTAGTCTCTGGGGATTTCTACTTATAGCTTTGAAAGTTGGTTTACTCTTCATTCGGCATGCCTTCGCAAGATGCCCAGTTTTCCTGCAGATGAAACACTCTGCCTTCACATATGGACAACTTTGAGCAATGTGTTGTCCCAGGCACCGATAACATGACTTCAATGCTCTGTTACCATTGCCAGTTGCTGAGACCTTGGGGCCCAACTGCATTTTACTTTTAACCTGCAGGCGATTCAGTTGTCTGACGACTGGAAATGGTACGAAATTCTCGGGAATATTGGTCGGTCATGTCCATTGTCATAGCTGTCTGACAAGCTAAATCAAAAGTCAAGTTAGGCGTTGTCAATAACTTTCTTCTGATCACATCAATTTTCATCCCACAAACAAAGCGGTCACGCAATGCTCGGTCCTGAAAGTTTCCGAAATTACAATGACTAGATAGCTTTTTTAATGCTACAATGCACTCACTGATACTTTCGTTGGTAACTGATCTCGTATTCCAAAACAATAACTTTCAGCAATTTCCAGGGGCTCAGGACTGTAGTGCTGTCTGCTTAAGTAATGTGTCCTTTGGCTTGACAGGCACAAGCAAATTGTTCAGGGTTTCATACACTTCAGGTCCTGCTTCAGTTAAGAAAAATGCCCATTTTCTTTCCAACACCACCTGGTTATGGTTTTCATCATTGGGGATTTCGATGATACTATTTGTGGTGAAAAACATTTCTAGCTGCTCCACATGTGCTCCGAAACTTTCACGTTTGCATTGAAACTCCCCCAAGCACCGTATTATTCCCAAAGGCTTGGCTATCTGAACGCTGGCAGTTCAGCCAAGTGTGCTTGTAATTTACCTTGGATTTTTAGCTGTTAATCAAAACAGAGAAGCTCTCAACATCTCTCCGTCAGATGGCTGAATCATCCACCAACAAAAATTTCAGCTATGTTGTCCGATTATCCTATCCTTCGTCGCCGCCAATGTTATGTTTTCGGTACGACCTCACAAACACACAGGCTCTAAGATGGCTGATAACTTCAGGAACCCGTCACGTGACTTGTTCCCTCTTTATTGTTGTAAACAGCAATGGCTGCAATGCCACAGCAGTCCACTGGATGGAGCTATATATACTACACTGACGTATGTACGTGAATGCAGAGGGATGTGGCTTAGTAGTCCCCACCATTTCCCTGTGTGTCCTACCCGAGATAGCACCACCTATACAACATGGATGGTGTTTGAATGAGACAAGAAAGCAATGTGAAGGTCAGAAGTCACTGAATACAGCATCCCTGCAGGACTCTGAAAACTGAAAGTGACTTCCCTTCCTCATACATTATAATATGGAGATATCAGTATTTAAGGCAGTTGCTGCTACTTGCAAATAATTTAAGGTCAGAATAGTCTTCTAACTAAATAATGGATTTCCCTCTTGGAATTCTATTATTTCTATGGTTTGAGCAGGAGAATGATGAGGACAGGGATCAGGAGAGGAGGGAAACCCAGAGAAAACATTATTATAAACGTTGCCATCACCTGAAATATAGATACCCACACTAGATGGCCTACATACCAAGGAGGTCAAATATGGATATCTTCCAAAGCCAGTGTGTGAGAAGGCTCCAGTTTAATTTAGAAGCAGTGAGTTATGCCAACTGTTGACATCAGGTCTGAAGCCTCTTTCTACCAGGGCCACAGCCTTGTCAGTGGCTGTAAAGATAACAACAGTGCTCAATTTTTATGACACCAGATGCTTCCAAGCAACTTTGGGTGACCTAACTTCCTCCTGGCATCTTATTGCCACAGAATTCTCCTGGATTGCCACAATCATCGGGGTATTCTTCGTGCTCTGACATACTGCTTACATTGTATTCCAGATACCAGTTGTTTCTGTCCTCCTCCCCTGCCTCCTGAGAAGAGACAGTTGGTTCCTCTTCCTCCTCTTCCACCTCCTCCTGTTCGCTGGTGCTCTGCATTTCACTCTGTCATATACCCTCTTTCTCATTAGTTACAACTTCCTGACTGAGACTATCTGGTTTGGAGCTTGAAAAAGTAAGGTCCCATAATTGAGTTGGTGAATCAATTGCAACCTGGAGTTGCCAGGCTGCCTGTCAGATGCTTGATTCTGTAAAGGACTAGTACCTGTGAGAAACAAATAGGTCATTCATTTTCGGAGGGTGCACTCTGACTTATGATTTAGAAGAAATGATGGTGCGTTGATAGAAGGCCTTTCAATTACTCACAATTTCTGAAAACTGCATCCACATATGCTTATGCAGGGAGTCAGATCACGCACGGAGGTCCTCTTCACTTCCAATGGGCGGAAGAAACCTCCCCTAGAGACCAAAACAGCCTGGTTTGAGATTTCAGAGGAGGTCACCAACAGAGATATGATCAGGAGGACCTGGGTGCAGTGCTGCAAACTTTTCAATTATCTCATTAGATCATGAAAGGTGAGTACAAAGCTTCATCCTGCTGTGCCTCTCATCACATCCCCATCACTCTGCCTTCCCAACACTACTCCAGCGCATCCTTACTCACACCAACATACCTTGCATGTCCACCTATCCCTCCCTATCTATATTATCACATCCCCATCCCCATCCCCTCTCTCAATCTACATTTTCACATCCCCATCTCACTAGCCACCCCTCACACTCACACTCATTCTAGCGCAATCATACCAACTAACAACAAACAAAGAGGTCATTTGGCTTTGGCACCCCACTCCATCATAGTCTCCCTCTAAAGATCATTCCTTACACTCATTCCATCACTCTCACTCAACCTTCTCTTCTTTCCCTCCTTGCAGGAAAAGAGAGCCCACAATAAGAGCAAGAGGGAGAACCGGCAGTGGCCCTCCATCATTTGGAAACCTTACAACAGCTGCTTTAGAGGAGGCTGCTTTAGAAATATCTGGAGTCACCAAGCAGCTGGAGGTGGGAGACAGAGGGGGACACTTCAGCAATCTGGTGATAAAATTCCATATCATATAGTCACATGGGGACTGATGTCAGCAGCCAGTGATTGGTCATCATGTGCATAATGGTATCTGTACCCATTTTCATATGACATATCTAACTTATCTCTACTCTCGTATGAGTCCATCAAGAGGGCTCCACCCCTGCCTCCCACTGTTCAGGAGGAAGAGGAAGACAATTCCTCAGAGGAGCCTGCAGCCTCTGATGACGCACCGTTAGCAGACATAAGTACACCCAGCACCAGTGCAGATACACACACCTGGTTCGGTCCCACGCAAGATAGAGTAGTGTTGTCACCTGGTGTCTCACAACTCACAAGTCAGCAAGAGCAGATGGTGGAGACAGAGACAGCAGTGGAGACTCCTCACTGGAGGGCGGGCATTCCTAGCTCTGCACAGCTGCATGCAGATGCTGAGCATGGAGGGACATCCAGAAAGAGGGCAATCCTGGAGGTGCAGGAAGAAATGCAGGGGGCTCCGACAGGTTTTGTGAGCGTGATGCCTGCAAATGTTCAGAGAATGGAGGAGTCCATCTCCAACATGAGCACCACCGTGTCGCAGGCGATGGCGAGTGTAGGCGCCTCCATGGATAGGATGGCTATATACATGGAGCAGCTAATGCGCCACTCATAGGAGCACATGTCTCTATGAAAAGAAAGAAAGACTTGGATTTATATAGCGCCTTTCATGACCACCGGACATCTCAAAGCATTTTATAGCCAATGAAGTACTTTTGGAGTGCAGCCACTGTTGTAATGTAGGAAATGCAGCAGCCTATTTTGTGCACAAGCAAGCTCCCACAAACAGCAATGTGATAATGACCAGATAATCTGTTTTTTTGTTATGTTGATTGAGGGATAAATATTAACCAGGACACCAGGGATAACTCCCCTGCTCTTATTCAAAATAAAGCCATAGGATCTTTTCCATCCACTTGAGAGAGCAGATGGTCCCTTGATTAAATGTCTCATTCAAAAGACTGCACCTCCAACAGTGCAGCACTCCCTCAGCACCATTCTGGAGTGTCATCCTAGATATCTTATACTCAAGTCCCTAGAGGGAGACTTGAACCCACAACCTTCTGACTCAAAAGCAAGTGTGCTACCTACTGAGGCGCAGCTGACACTATGAAGAATAGATGGCTATTTATGGAGGATAGATGGCTATGTATGGAGAATAGATGGCACAGGCTCAGACACCTCCTTTGTACGAGGGATGTCAACATAGATGTGGGCCCTACTGATGTGCAGCAAGGTGCTCTCCAGGAAAGTGAGCAGACTGTCCCTACCTCGGCTGAAGCTACAGGGGTAGCACCTTGTAGAAACATGTGAAAGACAAAGATGACAAGGGTAGCCACTTGGGTGTTTTATCCAATGTTTATGTAAAGTTTCCATTAATGTGCTGTCAAACATAAAAATCTTTATTTTCACCACTTTCCCATTTTGGACACATTTGTGTATACCTTTGGAAGTTGCTTAGTGAGTTGCAGTGAATGGTGAGACATAATGTTACCTCCAGCAATGCTGGTGAGTTTGAAAGGAATGGCTTGGTCATTGCAGGGATGCTTTATGGTGTTGATGTGGGGTAGTGCCAAATTGCGCATCATGTGGCAGCCACGTGGTTGCACAGCATCAAGTGAAGTAAATCTGGCCATGGAGAGGCCATCCCAGGTCTCCCAGACAACACTGTGCTCGGGTGCTGATGCCCTCTGTGTAGCTTCAGGTGATTGTGGAAAAGGTAGTGTGCTGACATGGATTGAGAACTGGTTGTCAGACAGGAAGCAAAGAGTAGGAGTAAATGGGGATTTTTCAGAATGGCAGGCAGTGACTAGTGGGGTACCGCAAGGTTCTGTGCTGGGGCCCCAGCTGTTTACACTGTACATTAATGATTTAGACGAGGGGATTAAATGTAGTATCTCCAAATTTGCGGATGACACTAAGTTGGGTGGCAGTGTGAGCTGCAAGGAGGATTCTATGAGGCTGCAGAGCGACTTGGATAGGTTAGGTGAGTGGGCAAATGCATGGCAGATGAAGTATAATGTGGATAAATGTGAGGTTATCCACTTTGGTGGTAAAAACAGAGAGACAGACTATTATCTGAATGGTGACAGATTAGGAAAAGGGCAGGTGCAAAGAGACCTGGGTGTCATGGTACATCAGTCATTGAAGGTTGGCATGCAGGTACAGCAGGCGGTTAAAAAAGCAAATGGCATGTTGGCCTTCATAGCGAGGGGATTTGAGTACAAGGGCAGGGAGGTGTTGCTACAATTGTACAGGGCCTTGGTGAGGCCACACCTGGAGTATTGTGTACAGTTTTGGTCTCCTAACCTGAGGAAGGACATTCTTGCTATTGAGGGAGTGCAGCGAAGGTTCACCAGACTGATTCCCGGGATGGCGGGACTGACCTATCAAGAAAGACTGGATCAACTGGGCTTGTATTCACTGGAGTTCAGAAGAATGAGAGGGGACCTCATAGAAACGTTTAAAATTCTGACGGGGTTAGACAGGTTAGATGCAGGAAGAATGTTCCCAATGTTGGGGAAGTCCAGAACCAGGGGACACAGTCTAAGGATAAGGGGGAAGCCATTTAGGACTGAGATGAGGAGGAATTTCTTCACCCAGAGAGTGGTGAACCTGTGGAATTCTCTACCACAGAAAGTTGTTGAGGCCAATTCACTAAATATATTCAAAAAGGAGTTAGATGAAGTCCTTACTACTCGGGGAATCAAGGGGTATGGTGAGAAAGCAGGAATGGTGTACTGAAGTTGCATGTTCAGCCATGAACTCATTGAATGGCGGTGCAGGCTAGAAGGGCCGAATGGCCTACTCCTGCACCTATTTTCTATGTTTCTATGTTTCTATGTTTCTATGTTGTTTTGGTGCTGCTGGTGTGCCTGGTGCTGCTGGTGTTGGGGCTCATCGTGGTCCGATTCTGAGGACCAAGGTGAGACGGTATAAACGACACTCTTGTTGGTGGAATAGATGGCAGATGACGTAGAGGTGACATAAGCAATCTGTCAATGGTGGGAGAGGTTCTTCCAATGAGGTGACACTGGATGGAGACTTTGCTGGAAAAACTGCAACCTGCAGAATCTGTGCTGGGAATGAACTGAGCAACAACTTCTGTCTGAGGAAAGTGATCATCTGTCAGATGGGAGCTTTTACTGAACATCTGATGCTGCCAACTAATGAACAGGAGCAATGGCCACTCAACGCCTGCTCAGATTGACAGACGTGGTTCCCGAGTGGCATGGTTCCCGTGGCCATCCAGATAAATTTAAAATATAGAGGGGGAAAAGGCTCTTCTTGTGTCTGCAAACAAGGTTAGAATGATTTGAATTAGGTCGCCTGCCTCTGTCGGTCGGGTCGCTGCCATGTCGGCATACACGCCCGAGGGAAATGCGCGTGGGAGAGGGGTGTCGGCAAGTTCCTGACCCACTCCCACTTTTTGCAAATTTCCCACCCGACCCGCCTCCGTTCCCGCCCACACGGAGCCCAGAAAATTCCAGCCTATATTTTAATATCCACTTAAGGATTTTGCTGGTCATTTTAAACTTAGGTTACTACAGGTGGAGGTCTAGCTGGATTATACATGCAATCACCAGACGATATCAATGGTCTTTCATACTCAATTGGCAAATTTTCTGATGCAAACAGTGACTTCATTGCAGATCAATCAGAAATCACTTGCCACAACTATCTGCTTTGTTCTATGAATGGTCATTTGAGCCAAAAGAGGAATTGGAAATAGGTGAAAAATGGATGGATTTGTGTTGAGCATTTATTTTGAGTCTGCTGACACAGCAGGGGGCAGCAATTCAATGCAAGCAGAGAACTTCTGTGAATGAAATCCCATCAATCATTGACAGTTTTTGTAAATGATGAAAAATATCGGTTTGATATCCTTTGGCCTAGTTTGAACTTCAAAGAAGATAAGGGCTATATCTGACACCAGCTGGCAGCAAATCACGAGTTTTTCCTGTTCCATGATACTGGAATTTGAGTAAAGGTGAGCATTTGAAGACTCTGAGAGTAGATGCCAAAACAGGCTTGCGTCATTGATGCCAGTCCAGGTTGTGTAGTACAAAGAGAATTCACTCTCCATAAACTTTAGCTCATCCAAAACTCCATTGTCCATATTACATAAGAACATAAGAAATAGGAACATAAGAACATAAGAATTAGGAACAGGAGTAGGCCATCAAGCCCCTCGACCCTGCTCCGTCACTCAACAAGATCATGGCTGATCTGGCCGTGGATTCAGCTCCACTTACCCGCCCGCTCCCCGTCACCCTTAATTCCCTTATTGGTTAAAAATCTATCTATCTGTGATTTGAATACATTCAATGAGCTAGCCTCAACTGCTTCCCTGGGCAGAGAATTCCACAGATTCACAACCCTCTGGGAGAAGAAATTCCTTCTCAACTCAGTTTTAAATTGGCTCCCCCGTATTTTGAGGCTGTGCCCCCTAATTCTAGTCTCCCCGACCAGTGGAAACAACCTCGCTGCCTCTATCTTGTCTATCCCGTTCATTATTTTAAATGTTTCGATAAGATCACCCCTCATCCTTCTGAACTCTAATGAGTAAAGACCCAGTCTACTCAATCTATCATCATAAGGTAACCCCCTCATCTCTGGAATCAGCCTAGTGAATCGTCTCTGTACTCCCTCCAAAGCTAGTATATCCTTCCTTAAGTAAGGTGACCAAAACTGCATGCAGTACTCCAGGTGCGGCCTCACCAATACCCTATGCAGTTGCAGCAGGACCTCCCTGCTTTTGTACTCCATCCCTCTCGCAATGAAGGCCAACATTCCATTCGCCTTCCTGATTACCTGCTGCACCTGCAAACTAACTTTTTGGGATTCACGCACAAGGACCCCCAGGTCCCTCTGCACCGCAGCATGTTGTAATTTCTCCCCATTCAAATAATATTCCCTTTTACTGTTTTTTTTTGCCAAGGTGGATGACCTCACATTTTCCGACATTGTATTCCATCTGCCAAACCTTAGCCCATTCGCTTAGCCTATCTAAATCTCTTTGCAGCCTTTCTGTGTCCTCTACACAACCCGCTTTCCAACTAATCTTTGTGTCATCTGCAAATTTTGTTACACTACACTCTGTCCTCTCTTCCAGGTCATCTATGTATATTGTAAACAGTTGTGGTCCCAGCACCGATCCCTGTGGCACACCACTAACCACCGATTTCCAACCCAAAAAGGACCCATTTATCCCGACTCTCTGCTTTCTGTTAGCCAGCCAATTTTCTATCTATACTAATACATTTCCTCTGACTCCGCGTACCTTTATCTTCTGCAGTAACCTTTTGTGTGGCACCTTATCGAATGCCTTTTGGAAATCTAAATACACCACATCCATCGGTACACCTCAATCCACCATGCTCGTTATATCCTCAAAGAATTCCAGTAAATTAGTTAAACATGATTTCCCCTTCATGAATCCATGTTACGTCTGCTTGATTGCACTATTCCTATCTAGATATCCCGCTATTTCTTCCTTAATGATAGCTTCAAGCATTTTCCCCACTACAGATGTTAAACTAACCGACCTATAGTTACCTGCCTTTTGTCTGCCCCCTTTTTTAAACAGAGGCATTACATTAGCTGCTTTCCAATCCGCTGGTACCTCCCCAGAGTCCAGAGAATTTTGGTAGATTATAACGAATGCATCTGCTATAACTTCCGCCATCTCTTTTAATACCCTGGAATGCATTTCATCAGGACCAGGGGACTTGTCTACCTTGAGTCCCATTAGCCTGTCCAGCACTACCCCCCCTAGTGATAGTGATTGTCTCAAGGTTCTCCCTTCCCACATTCCCGTGACCAGCAATTTTTGGCATGGTTTTTGTGTCTTCCACTGTGAAGACCGAAGCAAAATAATTGTTTAAGGTCTCAGCCATTTCCACATTTCCCATTATTAAATCCCCCTTCTCATCTTCTAAGGGACCAACATTTACTTTAGTCAATCTTTTCCGTTTTATATATCGGTAAAAGCTTTTACTATCTGTTTTTATGTTTTGCGCAAGTTTACTTTCGTAATCTATCTTTCCTTTCTTTATTGCTTTCTTAGTCATTCTTTGCTGTTGTTTAAAATTTTCCCAATCTTCTAGTTTCCCACTAACCTTGGCCACCTTATATGCATTGGTTTTTAATTTGATACTCTCCTTTATTTCCTTGGTTATCCACGCCATTTGGCTCCTCGTGCCTGCTCCGTCATTCAATAAGATCATGGCTGATCTGATCTTGGCCTCAACTCCACTTTCCTGCTCAATCCTTGACTGCTTTATCATTCAAAAATCTGTCTTTTTCCACCTGAAATATATTCAATGACCCAGCCTCCACCGCTCTCTGGGACAGAGAATTCCAAAGATTCACGACCCTCTGAGAGAAGAAATTCCTCCTCAGTACCATTTTAAGTAGGCGACCACTTATTCTGAAACTATGCCCTCTAGTTCTAGATTCCCCTATGAGGGGAAAGATCCTCTCTGCATCTACTCTGTCAATCCCCCTCAAAATCTTATACTTTTCAATAAGATCACCTCTCATTCTTCTAAACTCCAATGAGTATAGGGGCAACTTGCTCAACCTTTCTTTATAAGACAACCCCTTCATCTCAGGAATCAACCTCGTGAACCTTCTCTGAACTGCCTCCAATGCCTTAAATAAGGAGACCAAAACTGTACGCAATACTCCAGGTGTATTCTCACCAACATCCTGTACAGTTGTAGCAGGATTTCCCTACTTTTATACTCTATCCCTTTGAAATAAGGGCCATCATTCCATTTGCCTTCCTAATTACTTGCTGTACCTACATACTAACCTTTTGTGTTTCATGTACAAGGACCCCAGATCTCTCTGTACCTCAGCATTTTGTAATCTCTCCCCATTTAAATAATAATTTACTTTTTTATTTTTCCTACCTCACATTTTCCCACATTATACTCCATCTGCCAAATCTTTGCCCACTCACTTAGCCTACCTATATCCCTTTGCAAATTCTTTGCGTCCTCCTCACAATTTGTTTTCCAACCTATCTTTGTATCATCAGCAAATTTGGCTACATTGTGCTCGGTCCCTGCATCCAAGTCATTAATATAGATTGTAAATAGTTGAGGCCCCAGCACTGAACCCTGTGGCACTCCACTAGTTACAGTTTGTCAACCTGAAAATGACCCATTTATCCCGACTCTCTGTTTTCTGTCAGTTAGCCAATCCTCTATCCATGCTAATATATTACCCCCAACCCCATGAGCTCTTATCTTGTGCAGTAACCTTTTACGCGGCACCTTATCGAATGCCTTCTGGAAATCCAAATACACCACATCTACTGGTTCCCCTTTATCCACCTGCTCATTACATCCTCAAAGAACTCCAGCAAATTTGTCAAACATGATTTCCCTTTCATAAAACCATGCTCACTCTGCTTGACTGTTTTATGATTTTCTAAATGTCCTGCTACTACTTCCTTAATAATGGACTCCAGCATTGCGATGCAATACCAAGTCCGACTCATCATTATCTCTGTCCTCAATTTCGTACAATGGCTCCCAGTCCCCCAAAACTTCAGCTTAAAAATCGCGCCCTCATTTTAAATAATTTCATGCCTTGCCCCTCCGTATCTCTATAACCTCCTCCAGCGCAATAATGCCCCTTTCTGTTCTCAGACTGTGTCTTCTTGTGCATCTGCCACCACCCCAACCCCACCTCCTCTTTGCCCTACCAATGGTGGCTGTGTCTTCATGCTCTGCAATTCCCTACCAAAACCCGTCTACCTCATTGCCTTCCGCTCCTCCTTTAAGACAAGAACAATAACTTTTTAAGCATTCATTCCTGGGATGTGAGCGTCACTGGGTAGGCCAGCATTTATTGCCCATCCCTAGTTGTCCTTGAGAAGGTGGTGGTGAGCCGCTGCAGTCCTTGTGGTGAAGATACTCTTTCTCACAGTGCTGTTAGGGAGGGAGTTCCAGGATTTTGACCCAGCAACGATGATATACTTCCAAGTCAGAATGGTATGTGAATTGGAGAAGAACTTGGGGACTGGGAGCCACCGTACGACATTGAGGTTAGCGATAGTGGTGAGTCATGGTATTGGATAGGAATACTAAGCAATGGAAAGTGCTCCCATGTGTCTGTTGCTCTTGTCTTTCTAGCTGGTAGTTGTCATGGGTTTGGGAGGTGCTGCCAAAGAAGCCTTGGTGAGTTGCTGCAGTGCATCTTGTAGATGGTACACACTACAAGGATAGTGTGCCGGTTGTGGAGGGAGTGAATGTTTAAGGTCGTGTATGGAGTGCCAATCAAGTGGGCTGCTTTATCCTTAATGGTATTGAGCTTCTTGAGTGTTGTTGGAGCTGCATCCATCCAGCCAAGTGGAGAGTATTCCATCACACTCCTGACTTATGCCTTGTAGATGGTGGAAAGGCTTTGGGGAGTCAGGAGGTGAGACACTCGCCGCAGAATTACCAGCTCTTATAGCCACAGTATTTATATGGCTGGTAGAGTTAAGTTTCTGGTCAATGGTGACCCCCAGGATGTTGATTGTGGGGGATTCAGTGATGATAATGCCGTTGAATGTTAACAACAACAAAAACTTGTATTTATATAGCAGCTTTAATGTTGTGAAACATCCCAAGGTGCTTCACGGGAATATTATGAGATAAAAATTTGACACCGAGCCACATAAGTAGAAATTGACCAAAAGCTTCATTCTAAGAGCATAAGAACATAAGAAATAGGAACAGGAGTAGGCCATATGGCCCCGCGAGCCTGCTCCGCCATTCAATAAGATCATGGCTGATCATTGACCTCAATTCCACTTTCCCGCCCAGAGGAACTGAACACTGCAATCATCAGCGAACATCCCCACTTCTGACCTTATGATGAAGAGAAGGTTATTGATGAAGCAGCTGAAGGTGGTTGGGCCTAGGATACTCCCTGAGGAACTCCAACTGCAATGTTCTGGGGTTGAGATGATTGACCTCCAACAACTACAATCACCTTCCTTTGTACTAGGTATTACTCCAGCCACTGGAGAGTTTTCCCCCTGATTCCCATTAACTTCAATTTTACTAGGGCTCTTTGATGCCACACTTGATCAAATCCTGCCTTGATGTCAAGGGCCATCATTCTCACCTCACCTCTGGAATTCAACTCTTTTGTCCATGTTTGGACGAAAGCTGTAATGAAGTTTGGAGCCAAGTGGTCCTGACGGAACCCAAACTGAACATCAGTGAGCAGATTATTGGTGAGTAAGTGCCACTTGATGGCACAGTCAATGGCATCTTCTATCACTTTGCTGATGATTGAGAGTAGGCTGATGGGGCACTAATTGACTGGATTGGATTTGTTCTGCAGTTTTCCACATTGGCGGGTAGATACCAGTGTTGTAGCTGTACTGGAACAGCTTGGCTAGAGGCACGGCTAGTTCTGGAACGCAAGTCTTCAGCACAACAGCCGGGATGTTGTCGGGGCCCATAGCCTTTGCTGTATCCAGTGCACTCAGCCGTTTCTTGATATCACGTGGAGTGAATCAAATTGGCTGATATGGACAGGGACTTCAGGAGGAGGCTGATATGGATCATCCACTTGGCACTTCTGGCGGAAGATGGTTGTAAACGCTTCAGCCTTGTCTTTTGTACTCGTGTGCTGGGCTCCACCATCATTGAGGATGGGGATATTCATGGAGCATCCTCCTCCCGTTAGTTGTTTAATTGTCCACCACCATTCACGACTAGATGTGGCAGAACTGCAGATCTTTGATCTGATCCGTTGATTGTGGGATCGCTTAGCTCTCTCTGTAGCATGCTGCTTCCGCTGCTTAGCATGCATGTAGTCCTGAGTTGCAGCTTCCCCAGGTTGGCACCTCATTTTTAGTTACACCTGGTACTGCTCCTGGCATGCTCTTCTGCACTCCTCATTGAACCTGGGTTGGTCCCCTGGCTTGATGGTAATGGTAGAGTGAAGGATATGCCGGGCCATGAGGTTACAGATTGTGGTGGAATAGAATTCTGCTGCTGCTGATGGCCCACAGTGCCTCATGCAGGCCCAGTTTTGAGCTGCTAGATCTGTTCTGAATCTACCCCATTTAGCACGGTGGTAGTGCCACACAACATAATGGAGGGTGTCCTCAGTTTGAAGACGAGATTTTGTCTCCACTGTGCGGTGGTCACTGATACTAATGCTATCATGCGCAGGTAGATTGGTGAGGACGAGGTCAAGTAGGTTTTTCACTCATGTTGCCACAGTCCTAGTCTGGCAGTTATGTCCTTCAGGACTCGGCCAGCTTGGTGATGGACATTTAAGTTCTCCACCCAGAATACATTCTGTGCCCTTGCTACCTCAGTGCTTCTTCCAAGTGGTGTTCAACATGGAAGAGTACTGATTCATCAGCTGAGGGAAGGTGGTAGGTAGTAATCAGCAGGAGGTTTCCTTGTCTGTGCTTGACCTGAAGCCATGAGACTTCATGGGACCCAGAGTCAATGTTGATGCATCCAGGTGGCCACTCCCTCCCGACTATATACCACTACGCCGCTACCAGTGGGACAGGACATACCCAGGGATGGTGTTGGAGGAATCTGGGACATTGGCTGAAAGTTATGATTCTGTGAGTATGACTATGTCAGGCTGTTGCTTGACTAGTCTGTGGTGACAGTTCTTCCAATTTTGGCACAAATCCCCAGAAATTAGTGGAGGACTTTGCAGGGTTGACTGGGCTGGGTGTACCGTTGTCGTATTCGAAGCCGGTGCCAAGGTTGATGCCGGGTGGTCTGTTCAGTTTTATTCTTATTATTGTTCATCATAGCGGTTGTGTACAACTGAGTGCTTGCTAGGCCATTTCAGAGGGCAGTTATGAGTCAACCACATTGCTATGGGTCTGATGTCATATATAGGCCAAATCGGGTAAGGACGGCAGGTTTTCTTCCCTACAGGACATTCGTGAACCAGATAGGTTTTTATGACAATCCGAAAGTTTCAAGGTCACCATTACTGATGATAGCTTTTTATTCCATATTTATTTAACTAACTGAATTTAAATTCCCCAGCTGCGTGGTGGGATTTGAACTCACATTTCTGGATCATTGTCGAGGCCTCTGGGTTATTAGTCATGTATCATAACCACTATGCTACTGTTCCTGTACTGTTGCATTTATATTGCACCTTTAACGTAGTTAGACATCCTATGGCGCTTCACAGGAGCGTTATCAAACAAAATTTGACACAAAGCCATAGAAGGAGATATTAGGACAGGTGACCTAAAGCTTGGTCAAAGAGGTAAGTTTTAAGCAATGTCTTAAATCCTATTTACCAAGCTTTGTGTCACCCCTCCTAATAACTCCTTCTCCGGTTTGGCATGCATTATTTTTTGATTACAACTCTTTGAAGCGCAATGAGAATGCCTACATCTGGTTTAACTGGGGTGGGTTTGGAGTCGGACAAGTAAACTGCTCCTAGGCGAGTCTGTAATAGAGAGCTCAACCTAGTGGACTACCGATGTAATGCAACTACTGATGTAAATAATAATGGATCATATGAAAAGGTCACATGATGAGAGTTTTCTGTGTAAGACCCATCTGGTAGAGTTTGTTTGTTGGTGATGTAGTAAGAACATAGCACAGCGTTGCTAGTTATATTATTTAAATGAGGCTGCGTGCCTCAGATTCTGTCATCAATTTGGATATAATGACTGTGGGCCAGGTTTCTCAGGGCTCTTAAAACCCAGCAGCTGAAGGGAAGAGGGAGCTGACGATACAGCAGGTAAGTACTTTTCCAGCACTGATGGTGGGCCAGGAGGGGCAGGAGTGCTAACCCCCTAAGCCCCTGCCGCAATTTGTCTCCTTCCTCACGATCTTCGGATCCATTCCCCGTGATCTGTCCACTCCCCTGCAATCTCTCCCCACCCCTCTCAATCTCTTGACCCCTCACGATCTCTCCCCTCTCCAAGATCTCTTCACCCAGCCCCCCACGATCTCTCCCCCCATGCGATCTCTTCCCAGCAATATCTCCCCTCCTGCGTTCTCTCCACCCCCGCGATTTCTCCCCTCCCACGATCTCTCCGTCCCCGTGTGATCTCTCCGATCCCCACGCGATCTCTCCGCCCCTTTGTAGGGTGTTTGGTTTTCACTCTACTCTGATTCTTAGACCTTGGAACTTATAGTGAGAAAGGACAGCACATGGCACAAAATTCAGGCTTAACCAGTGTCAGATTTATTATGCAACAAAAACCGACTAAAACTACAGGACTAGACTTCTGAGAGAAATTGACTGAAGACATACAATCACCAGCCCTGGCTGTAGCTTTTGTAGATTTGTGGTCATTGATTCCATGACCTGTTGGTTTTTCTTTTGTCCGTTCTCTGCAGTGCTGTTCCTTTTGTGTCCTCTGTCTCTCTATTTGTCCTTCTTCCTTCGTTCTTCCTCCTGCTTCTGTTCCTTCCTTTCCGTGCCTGCTTGTGTTTCTGCATTTGTATATTTATATCCATAGTACGAATAAGCTTCCTGCTAGGCCAGGGTCCGATTAATGCATTTGGATTGATGTGGTGATTTGTTTAACTGGCTGTGGTGATGAGTTTGAATGGCTACTAATTTGCACATGGAATCGACAGTGCTAAGGATAACTCCTTATCCTGAATGCCTTGTTATCCAAAAATGTGCATTTCGTAGGGTCCTTTGTAGTTTCCTTTCTATGATTTTCTTACAGACTTGTAGTCTATGGGGCATCAGTGCCTTTGTCTGTATGCATAACCAAGTTTCGTTCTTGACCACATAGATCGCTTTTAATGTGTGATGAGTCACCAATTGCCTCAGGCTGGCGCCTGTTCCACTCCCAGGTAGTCCAACATTTTTCTTTACTTTAAAGCAGTTTGTTTTACTTTAAAACAGTTTGTTTATGCCTCTTCCTGTGCCTTGTTCCAAGAAAAATAGGTGTATCTTCGCGCGATCTCTCCGCACCCCTCCCCCCACGATCTCTCCAACACCCCCATGATCTCTCCCTTCTCCGCAATCTCTCCAACCCCCACGATCTCTCCCACTCCCACAATCTCTCACCTCTGCGATCTCTTGCTCCCTCGCCACTGTGCTCTGAGCACCGCCCCCTCCCCCACCACCCCCCGCTCTTGCACCAGCCCTTGATCGTCAGCGATCCCCAGCTGCTGCCTTGTAGCACAGGCTTTCCCGCCCGGCAGCCAGCCAGCCTTCAATTTAATGAGGTCCTGCCATTAAATTTGCATTCCGGCATTTCTCAATTTCTGAAACAAATTTCTCCCCTGTTTCCTTTCTGTATTTTTCTCTTCTTATCTTCAGTGTTTATCTCCTTTTTCCCTCTCAGTGTCACTCTCACCTTCAATTCTTTATCTGTTTGTCACTTCCTCCCTTCTGTGTGTGACTCTCTCAACTCCATCCCTCCTGTCTTTCTCTGTTGTTGTCGTTCTGTATGTCTGTCTTTCTCTCTGTTCCTTTTCTTCCATCACTCTCATCCTGTTCCATACTGTGTGTCTCTCTATTATCCATTCCTTCCATCTCTGCCTGCCTCTTTCTCTTTTTCTCTTCCATTGTGTATCTCCACAGCTCTCTGGGTCAGAGAATTCCACAAATTTACAACCCTCAGAGAAGAAATTCCTCCTCATCTCAGTTTGAAATGGGTGGCCTCTTATTCTGAGACAATACCCCCTAGTTTTAGTTTTCCCTATGAGTGAAAATATCATCTCTGCATCTACCTTGTTGAGATCCCTCATTATCTTATGTTTCGATAAGATCACCTCTCATCCTTCTGAACTCCAATGAGTACAGTCCCAACCTATTCAATCTATCTTCATAAGTCAAACCTCGCATCTCTGGAATCAACCTAGTGAACCTTTTCTGGACTGCCTCCAATGCAAGTATATCCTTCCTTAAATATGGAGATCAAAACTGTACGCAGTTTTGGCCTCACCAATACCCTGTACAGTTGTAGCAGGACTTCTCTGCTTTTATACTCCATCCCCCTTGCAATAAAGGCCAACATTCCATTTGCCTTCCTGATTACTTGCTGTATGTGCATACTAACTTTTTATGTTTCATGCACAAGTACCTCCAGGTCCCTCTGTACTGCAGCACTTTGCAATTTTTCTCCATTTAAATAGTGATTTGCTTTTCTATTTTTCTGCCAAAGTGGATAACCTCACACTTTCCCACATTATACTCCATCTGCCAAATTTTTGCCCACTCACTTAGCCTGCCTATATAACTTTGCAGATTTCTTGTATCCTCCTCACAAGTTGCTTTCCCACCCATCTTTGTATCATCAGCAAACTTGGCTACATTACACTCGGTCCCTTCATCCAAGTCATTAATATAGATTGGAAATAGTTGAGGCCCCAGCACCAATCCCTACGCCACTCCACTAGTTACTCATTGCCAACCGGAAAATGACCCATTTATCCCGACTCTCTGTTTTCTGTTAGCTAGCCAATCCTCTATCCATGCTAATATATTGTCCCCAACCCCAACTTTTATTTTGTGCAGTAATATTTTAGGTATCTGTTGACTGTTTATGTCCTATCAATGTAGGAGATGTCAATTGTAAATTTTTTCACATTCTATACCAATGTCAGCATCAACCACTTCAAGGTCTATTACAAAACAGATTAGTTGCAGGTTGAAGCTCCCTTTGCTCTGCTTCAACAGTATGCCTAACCTCAACTACAGTATAATGCATTTTATTGTACCAGTGGGGAATTAACCACATTAGCCATCCTTGTAGCTTCCATGAAATAAACTATTTTGTGATAATTACATTACGGAGAGCTCTGTAGTGTGGATTCACTCCAATTTGTCATCAAAGAGAATACATTTTGTTTCAATTTAATGTTAAAGTTGCATAGATTTACATGGAAGCTACAGTATACCTGCAATTGATTCCAGCTAGATTCAGATGAGCAGAAGCAATGCTCAGACATGTGTCATGCTCCTCCTGTGCTATGTTCGAAGTCAGGGACGCTCCCAGCGTCCCTGATGACTACATGTGCAGGAAGTGTATCCAGCTGCAGCTCCTGACAGACCGCATTGCGGCACCGGAGCTGCTGGTGGATTCACTCTGGAGCATCCGCGATGCTGAGGATGTCTTGAATAGCATGTTTAGTGAGTTGGCCACACCACAGGTAAAGGTTACACAGCCAGATAGGGGATGGGTGACCAACAGGAAGAGCAGTGCAAGGAAGGTAGTACAGGGGTCTCCTGTGGTCATCCCCCTGCAAAACAGATACACCGCCCTGGGTAACATTGTGGGGGGGGGATGACTCATCAGGGGAGAGCAGCAGCAGCCAAGTTCATGGCACCATGGGTGGCTCTGCTGCACAGGAGGGCAGGAAAAAGAGTGGGAGAGCTATAGTGGTAGAGGATTCTATTGTAAGGGGAATAGATAGGCGTTTCTGCGGCCGCAACCGAGACTCCAGGATGGTATGTTGCCTCCCTGGTGCAAGGGTCAAGGATGTCTCGGTGCGGCTGCAGGACATTTTGAAGGGGGAGGGTGAACAGCCAGTTGTCATGGTGCATATAGGTACCAAAAAATGGAATGAGGTCCTTCAAGACGAATTTAGGGAGCTAGGAGCTAAATTAAAAAGGAGAACCTCAGGTAGTAATCTCAGGATTGCTGCCAGTACCATGTGCTAGTCAGAGTTGGAATTGCAGGATAGCTAAGATGAATACGTGGCTTGAGGAGTGGTGCAGAAGGGAGGGATTCAAATTCCTGGGACATTGGAACCAGTTCTGGGGGAGACGGGACCAGTACAAACTGCATGGTTTGCACCTGGGCAGGACCGGAACCAGTGTCCTATGGGGAGTGTTTGCTAGTGCTGTTGGGGAGGGGTTAAACTAATATGGCAGGGGGATAGGAACCTATGCAGGGAGACAGAGGGAAGTAGAATGGGGGCAGAAGCAAAAGATAGAAAGAAGAAAAGTAAAAGTGGAGGGCAGAGAAACCCAAGGCAAAAAGCAAAAAGGGCCACATTACAGCAAAATTCTAAAGGGGCAAAGTGTGTTAAAAAGACAAGCCTGAAGGCTCTGTGCCTCAATGCGAGGCGTATTCGGAATAAGGTGGACGAATTAACTGCGCAGATAGCAGTTAATGGATATGATGTAATTGGCATCACGGAGACATAGCTCCAGGGTGACCAATGCTGGGAACTCAACATCCAGGGGTATCCAACATTTAGGAAGGATAGACAGAAAGGAAAAGGAGGTGGGGTGGCGTTGCTGTTAAAAGAGGAAATTAACGCAATAGTAAGGAAGGATATTAGCTTGGATGATGTGAAATCGATATGGATGGAGCTACGGAATACCAAGGGGCAGAAAACGCTAGTGGAAGTTGTGTACAGACCACCAAACAATAGTAGTGAGGTTGGGGACAGCAGCAAACAAGAAATTAGGAATGCGTGCAATAAAGGTACAGCAGTTATCATGGGCGACTTTAATCTACATATAGATTGGGCTAACCAATCTGGTATCAATGTGGTGGAGAAGGATTTCCAGGACTGTATTAGGGATGGTTTTCCAGACCAGTATGTAGAGGAACCAACGAGAGGGCTGGCCATCCTAGACTGGGTGATGTGTCATGAGAAAGGACTAATTTTCAATCTTATTGTGCGAGGCCCCTTGGGGAAGACTGACCATAATATGGTAGAATTCTTTATTAAGATGTGGAGAGTGACACAGTTAATTCAGAGACTAGGGTCCTGAACTTAAGGAAAGGTAGCTTCGATAGTATGAGATGTGAATTGGCTAGAATGGACTGGCGAATGATACTTAAAGGGTTGACATGGATAGGCAATGGCAAACATTTAAAGATCACATGGATGAACTTCAACAATTGTACATCCCTGTCTGGAGTAAAAATAAAACGTCAAGGTGGCTCAACCGTGGCTAACAAGGGAAATTAAGGATAGTGTTAAAACAAAGGAAGAGGCATATAAATTGGCCAGAAAAAGCAGCAAACCTGACGACTGGGAGAATTTTATAATTCAGCATAGGAGGACAAAGGGTTTAATTAGGAGGGGGAAAATAGAGTATGAGAGGAAGCTTGCTGGGAACGTAAGAACTGACTGCAAAAGCTTCTATAGATATGTGAAGAGAAAACGATTAGTGAAGACAAACGTAGGTCCCTTGCAGTCAGATTCAGGTGAATTTATAATGGGGAACAAAGAAATGGCAGACCAGTTGAACAAATACTTTGGTTCTGCCTTCACGGAGGAAGACACAAATAACCTTCCAGAAATACTAGGGGACTGAGGGTCTCGTGAGAAGGAAGAACTGAAGGAAATACTTATTAGACAGGAAATTGTGTCAGGGAAATTGATGGGATTGAAGGCCGATAAATCCCCGGGGCCCGATAGTCTGCATCCCAGAGTACTTAAGGAAGTGGCCCTAGAAATAGTGGATGCATTGGGTCATTTTCCAATAGTCTACCGACTCTGGATCAGTTCCTTTGGACTGGAGGGTAGCTAATGTAACATCACTTTAAAAAAAAGGAGGGAGAGAGAAAACGGGTAATTATAGACTGGTTAGCCTGACATCAGTAGTGGGGAAAATGTTGGAATCAATTATTAAAGATGAAATAGCAGCGCATTTGGAAAGCAGTGACAGGATCGGTCCAAGTCAGCATGGATTTATGAAAGGGAAATCATGCTTGACAAATCTTCTAGAATTTTTTGAGGATGTAACTGATAGAGTGGACAAGGGAGAACAAGTGGATGTGTTGTATTTGGACTTTCAAAAGGTTTTTGACAAGGATGCACACAAGAGATTGGGCTGCAAAATTAAAGCACATGGTATTGGGGGTAATGTACTGACATGGATAGAGAACTGGTTGGCAGACAGGAAGCAGAGAGTCGGGATAAACAGGTCCTTTTCAGAATGGCAGGCAGTGACTAGTGGGGTGCGCAGGGCTCAGTGCTGAGACCCCAGTTATTTACAATATACATTAATGATTTCAATGAAGGAGTTGAGTATAATATCTCCAAGTTTGCAGAAGACACTAAGCTGGGTGGCGGTGTGAGCTGTGAGGAGGACGCTAAGAGGCTGCAGGGTGAATTGGACAGGTTAGGTGAGTGGGCAAACACATGGCAGATGCAGTATAATGTGAATAAATGTGAGGTTATCCACTTTGGTGGCAAAAATATAAAAGCAGAATATTATCTAAATGGCAGCAGATTAGGAAAAGGGGAGATGCAATGAGACCTGGGTGTCATGGTACATCAATCATTGAAAATTGGCATGCAGGTAAAGCAGGCGGTGAAGAAGGCAAATGGTATGTTGGCCTTCATAGCTAGGGGATTTGAGTATAGGAGCAGGGAGGTCTTACTGCAGTTGTACAGGGCCTTGGTGATGCCTCACCTGGAATATTGTGTTAAGTTTTGATCTCCTAATCTGAGGAAGGACGTTCTTGCTTTTGAGGGAGTGCAGCGAAGGTTCACCAAACTGATTCCCGGGATGGCAGGACTGACATATGATGAGAGACTGGATTGACTGGGCCTGTATTCACTGGAGTTTAGAAGGATGAGAGGGGATCTCATCGAAAAATATAAAATTCTGACGGGACTGGACAGGTTAGATGCAGGAAGAATGTTCCCGATGTTGGGGAAGTCCAGAACCAGCGGACATAATCTAAGGATAAGGGGTAAGCCATTTAGGACTGAGATGAGGAGAAACTTCTTCACTCAGAGAGTTGTTAACCTGTGGAATTCCCTACCGCAGAGAGTTGTTGTTGCCAGTTCAGTGGATATATCCAAGAGAGATTTAGATATGGCCCTTATGGCTGAAGGGATCAAGGGGTATGGAGAGAAAGCAGGAAAGGGTTACTGAGGTGAATGATCAGCCATGATCTTATTGAATGGTGGTGAAGGCTCGAAGGGCTGAATGGCCTACTCCTGCACCTGTTTTCTATGTTTCTATGTTTCAAATATTACTTGAACCTATATATTGTGCAAGAGCTCCAAAATAGTCCAGCTCTTCACTAATATTAAATCTAAACAACATTTGGATGTCACTGAGCATAACTCTGGGTATGTATGTAAGCACACAGGTGCAAAGCTTTGCCTCATATCACTTGACCATCGATTGATACAGATTTGGGCTTTAGCTCACCATCAACAGTTTCAAATCAGGTACTAATTTCAAGCCAACATCTAAAGCAATAAAATATAACAGCATCATAAAATACTTGTGTATATTTTATGTCCATAGAAGGTTTAAAGATCAAACATGACACTGAAGATGAAAGAGGTAAAATAATGTGGCTGCATCAATATAACTTTCTGAGCAATACTTTACAACAGAAGATAGCAGCAGAATTCCTGGACCTGTGACAGCAACTGAACGTGTCGTATTGAAAAGGCATTGATGGAAGGTTACTTAGAATACTAACAGAATTGAACATGTTACAGTGGAATACAAAAGAGATCCACAACATTTTGAAATGATTGAAGCTACTAATACATTGTGGAATGATTGAGTTGTATTTATCATTTAGAATACATGGCATGAAGGGGGAGGGGGATGATATCTTGTAAACACAGGGCCAGGATTAAGGATCTTATTAGATGGGAAGAAGGTAACTTCGAAGTATGGAACAGATGGGGGTGAGAGAAAAGAACGGCTTGATCCTTCAAATGTTCATAATTTTCAAAATTGTGAGTAATAGTAGCTATTTCTTAGGAGTAGCTGATGATATGTCACATTACTTATAAGAATCATTCATCTCATGTCTCAGCTGTATGAGTTGGTACTGGTGGCACAGTAATATTGGCACAATTCAGGTTCTTGTTTTCTATTTTGTAATTATATATAAACCCCTTATTTTATTACATTATAATCTTTTTGTTTTCTTCACTGGCTTCTATTGGTTTTAAAGTCAAACGTTATGCATTATAAATTAAAGACCTATTTTGGAAATGCAGTAAAATCTTCCCAGTGTACTCTCAGGTTGGCAATAGCACAGATTGGATGGCAGAGTAAAACTCCCTATTACAAATTTGGATCTGCTGGAGATACCTTCTTGGGTTGCTTTCCTAAGTGGTCTGACAATCATACCTTCTCCCACAGTCTTAGGACTGCAAGACCAGTATTCCCTTGTGACCTGAAATGGATATTTTTGCCTTTGTGCACGCACCTTTTCAATTTCTCTTAAAGCAGACTGAGCAAGCATTCAGTGAGACGAGGCTAGATATGAATCATTGAGCTGCTTTATTTCATAGTAAGGTTAACATCCAGAATAGCTGTTATGATTGGACTCACTTAATTCAATCTATAGAATTTATCTTTGCGTAATAACACAATATAGGAATAGATTATGCTAGCTCATATCAGTGGGTCATCTTACCTGAATTAAATGAGGTGGCTTCTAACTATCATTCATCATTTTAACCTCTTCACCTCAGCAAAAACACTCACATCTTCCCCTTTAATAAATCTGACAACTGTTGCAGCCTTCTTGTTTCATAATAAGCCTCCCTGCCAGGCTGTGTCCCAGCCTTTCTTTATCTCCCTTTCACAGACAGGAATCAAATAACCTGCCAACACAATGGGTGTGAGTTTTTTTTTCTAATTACCCAGACAACCTAATGAATTGTATTGCTTATTGTTTTATCTCTGGGGGGAAATACTTTCATTTAGCATATTAACCACCTTTCGTCTAAGTGCGTTTTAACTTGTGTTTTAACGTTTTGTTTAAAAATCCAACATTAACAGTAATGTTTTTTCAAATCCTTGCTGTGAAAAAATGGTTTTAAAAAATCCTGAAACATGACTACCCCAAAATTGTTTAACTCCGCTCTGAGAAAGCAACCCCTACTGCGTGATATTTACATTTTCCACAGCAGCCGTTTTTCCCTTTCTGACTGAGAATAATACTTGCATGATAATTATAAGACAGTTTTGTATGATGCACTCATAACTAACTAGGTCTCCTGTTGAGACTTTGGCTTGTGAGATCCTTACATTATCAGAAAGATTAAACAAATGTTATCTGGGTGGAGTTCAGACCCAGAACCAAGCGATGAAGGGATAGTGTGCTGCTATCTCACTGCAGTACCTAGTCCTCCAATACCCTTCCAAATTTGATTTTATTTTGAATTCAATCCATTATTACAAAAACCTATATATAGTTCTGGGGAAAAAAACTTCCGAGGCTCATTCGCGTTCATGAAACACATTAAAAACATTGATGCATTTCTATGTGAATCCACTTGGAATTGCAAACTCCGAAAACCATTTCGTTGCTGTGCACCCCACTGATTCTTCAAACATCTGAGATGGAAACTTCCCCGATTAAACTACAAATCCCAGCGCTTCCTGCGGCTCTGGAAGAAACCATCTGATGAGGTGCTTTCTTGCAAATTCAACCGGTGCATAAATAAAATCGAGCGTTGCTGTACTTGCATTGGATGATAATGACTAATTCTAGCACAGGCGACAAGGTGCTTTGTACATAGGGTTCATGTGGCGGTTCTAAAAGCAGTGTTTAGTCCGTGAATTCCTCCTCTCCCCCCCTCTCTCTCTCTCTCTTTCGGCGAGCCTGCTGGGGAGGGGAGGGGGAGGGGAAGTGTCCATGTTGACCGAGCTGGGAAGGCGGCAGCCGGCGGAGACATCGAGCGCGAATTCCTTGGTCATTCACTGCACCGAAACGCAATGGAGGCGACGGAAACAGAGCGGCGGCCTGTGAGTAACAGGGGATTTGTGATTTTTGCTTTAAACTAGCGTCTTATTTGATTTGAATCTCTTTCTTCAGGCAGTGTTTTTTTCTGAGGGGGAGATGGGTCTGTTCAGTTGTTGGGGTCGGGGTTGCTGGCGCCTGATGCTGCTCCCCTTGGCTTGTTGTGAAGCTGTCACTTCGCGGCCGCCCTTTGTTGTGTCTCCTGCTCCTGCGGATACATTGTTGCAAACAGAGAGTTGCAGTGGATACAATTTGTTACACCGCCTTGTTCATTCTTAAAAAGAGGCATTATTTTTCATTTTAATGATTCATTCATCAGATTTGTTTTTATTAACTCCTTGACACTCTTTTCGCGCCCCCTTCCCTTCTCTCCAAAATCCCCGCCCCCTGGATGAATTTACTTCAAAATTCGTCTCGCACACACCAATGCACGGCTATATTGGGCATTATGCGAAGTTTCGTGCAGCGAATTGAAGAAGGTTGCGTCTTCCCATCCCAGCAGGTGTTCGCTTACGGTTGCCCTGGCTCCCGGTTGACAGCGGTTTGTTCCATTCAGAGGTTGATCTGTTCAATCTAACTCCTCGGGTTGTAGTTCTGCAGTAAAATGAGTATTTTGTTTCTCGAATTTGCTCGACACTTCTGCAGGTAGCTATTTCCGCAATTCAGCTGTCGTTGAAATCTCCCCTTTATCTGTTTATCAGTTTTAAACATAATCCCATCTTCGGTGGCTCGATTTGTTCTGTGTTGTTGGGTCCATTGCTTAACTGTAAAACTTTATCCAGTAAACCAAAATCGTTCTGTTGCACTCGCTTGCTAGAGGGATCACTCGGTATCAGTGAAATGCACACAAGGACGGATGTAATCACCATTTGAAAATCGAGCCTCGTAATTCCTGTACATGCGCCACAATTTAATTTACTGTTGGTAATAAATAAATAATTGTGATGGCGCACCTTTGAACTTCTCGGTCCCACAGCCCCTCTGTACTGCGTCTGAGACCGGCGTGATTTGTGAGCAATCAACAACGACGACTTCTTGCATTTATATAGCGCCTTTAAAGTAGTAAAACGTCCCAAAGGGTTTCACAAGAACGTTATCAAACAAAATTTGACACCTAGCCACGTGCGATATTCGGACAGATGACCAAAAGCTTGATCAAAGAGTTGGGCTTTATGATGACCAAAAGCTTGATCAAAGAGGTAGATTTTAAGAAGTGTCTTAAGGAAGGAGTGAGAGGGTGAGCGGTTTAGGGAAGGAATTCCAGATCTTCGGGCCATGGTGGCTGAAGGCACGTGCAGCAATTAAAGTTGGGGATCATGCCTATCCCGAAAGGATATGCCGCACTCTGATGTAGTTGGGACAGGTACCATCCTCACTCCAAACTCTGTTACTGATCGATCAATGTGAATGTAATGAACCTATAACTATGTCCCACATTATCTTATCTAGATTGATCTTTCATTCCCATGGTATTAACCAGAATGAGGAGCTACAATTGTACTTTTTAAAAACTAGTTACTGCTATTTCTATACAAAGTAATGGATAACCATTAATAGCTGGGATAACTCAGTCCTGCACACCCATCACCCTTATTCTTGCTGTGTTAAATTTCTGTCCCCTGAACGTATTGCATTTAAAATCCTCTTTAAATCCCTCCACGGGCTCATCCTACATGATCTCTGCAACCCCCTCTTGCACTATCTCATCTCTCATATCTTCTCTCCCCTCCCCCAGAACGCTCAATTTCTCTGACTTTGGCCCTTTCCAAATCTTTCCATCACTTAGACATTGGCAGATGTGCCATTCAGCTTTCTGGGCCCTAAGCTCTGAAACTTTCTCCCCAAATCTCTCCACCTCTCCTCCTTTAAGATACTCCTTAAAATCTGCATCTTTGCCTGCCTAATGTCTCCTGCTTGGGTTCGGTATCAATTTTTGTTAAATTACACTCCTGTAAAATGCCGTGGGACATTTTACTATGCTAAAGGTACTATACAAATGCAAGTTGTTTTTTGTTTATGCAGCAACAGCAGAGCCTTTAGTCACTTGAATCAAACTCTCTGGAATTCCTTCCCTAAACCTCTTCTCCTCTGTCTTCTTCTTAAAAACCTCAATTATTTTCTTTGGATGTCCCTTCTAACCTCTCTTTCCTAGCTTGGTATATGTTTTCTTTATCTGCAAAGTAGTTTGGGGCATTCTTTATGTTGGAGGTGCTTAAAAAAAATTCAAGATATGTTGAACAGCCTGAGAGATTAACAGTACAGTTATACTATCACTTTGCTTCAATAGAAAGTAGTTTTGGGTGTGTATCAAAATAAAAGTGGCCATAACTCAAATTATTGAGCATATTGGAGCCTTGAGGTATGGGATGCTCTTCATGGAGACTGGTTTGAATGTAAAAATAGTTCAGCACAATTTCAGCTTCAAACAGATTATATATAGAATATTGCATACCTGGGAGTGAATTGTAGGTTGGAATATAATGTCTGGCTTTTAAATAAATGCATACTTGGAATTAATGATTGGATATTATTGCCATTGAGGAGGTGCAGGGTTGTGCATTGAGCTGATTCCAGGAAAAGGACAGCTATATGGAAAGGTTAAGGGAATTTATTGTTTTCTTTAAAAATGAGGAAACCTTTGGGTGAGCTAAATGAAGCTTTGCAGGGGATTGGCAAAAGTGATTCAGGCAAACTGTTCCCTGAGGCTTTCAAATAATTGGAGACAGCAGTTTTAAAAATTAGGCTTGCTAAGTTATGCTGAGGCATAAGGAGAAAGAAGGTTTCATATTCAAATCCTACCTGTTAGCAAATCTCACTGGGACAAGGTTCGAGGCAATACAATTGGCCTCAATGGTCCATGTTGAGGAGGGACTGGCCTTTTCTGATCACTATCCAGGGACCTCTGCTGGGAATGCATGTCAGATGAGGACAGATTAGGCTTGGCTGTGATGCCCCCTGTGATGAATAGCCTTCCAACTCTCAGTTGAGGCCCAGGCATGAAGAATGGCCATTTGAGAGGTCCCAAAGGCTGCGCAGTGCCTATGGAATCATACTCCGACAAGGAGTATTTTCTTTCATGAGGGAGAAAACGAGCATAGGAAATACCCCCCCCCACCCCCCCCCCGCCCCTTCCCTCCAAAAAAAAAAGAGTGGGAAGTTAGGCATAAAAATGGAAGTGGGACAGACATGTTTTATGAAAAAGGTAATAAACTTGTGGAAATCAATTGCCAACGAAGACCATTTGAAATGTATAGGACACGATAGGGTGCTTTTGCACAAATCTTTGAATGTGGCCGGACAGGTTAACAAAGAATATGGGGATCCTGGACTTTATAAATAGAGGCATAGAGTACAGAAGCCAGGAAGTTATGCTAAACCTCTATAAAATGCTAGTTCGGCTTCAGCTAGAGTATTGTGTCCAATTCTGGGCACCACATTTTAGGAAGGACGTGAAGGCTTTGGAGAGTGTACAGAAGAGATTTACTAGAATGGTTCCAGGGATGAGGGAACATGGACAGACTGGAGAAGCTGGGGTTGTTCTCCTTGGAGCAGAGAAGGCTGAGTGAAGATTTGATAGAGGTGTTTAAAATCATGAAGGGTTTAGATAGAGTAAATAAAGAGAAACTGTTCCCAATGGCTGAAGGGTCAATAATGAGAGGGCACAGATTTAAGGTGATTGGCAAAAGAACCAGAGGCGACATGAGGAAAAACTTTGTTTCGGAATTGGATGGGGTGGTGGATACAGAGTCAGTAGGAGCCTTCAAAAGGGAATTGGATAAATACTCGAAGGAGAAAAAATTGCAGGGCTATGTGGAAAGAGCGTGGAAGTGGGACTAACTGGATTACTCTTCGAAAGAGCTGGCGCAGACTCGATGGACCAAATGGACTTCTGTGCTGTACTATTCTATGATTCTATGAAGATGTGTTTTTGGGCGAGAAGAGATTGACAGATATGTGAGATGGGGTAGGTATGGCTTAGATTTGTTTAAGGCTGCTTTATATTGGTGCGAGTGATAATTTGTGCTGCCGATCACCAAAGGGCTGGTCTTCTGAAACCAGCAGTAAGCCCGGTACGAACCTGCTGGATTCAAAGCCAATGTCCAAGCTGACCTGTGTTTTCCTGGGTCCTCCTATTTACCTACATTAGCAAGTTTACTTGGAGAATGTGTATGCTTTGTGAAGCAGTGGTGCAAACACCCCACTGACATCAAAACAAAAAAAGGTAAAAAGAGACATTTCTGCATTCTTTCTAATGTGTCAACAAATAGAATTGGCATATAATAGGTTGGGATACTGACATTTCTCCTGTGGTACCTGGCAAGACATCAAGCCCAGATGGATGAAAGTATCTGCTGTAAAGAAGGCTTCGCTGTCAGTAAATCTTGCCTTGACAATCAGTTGGGATTATTTTGGCATGCACCTTTGCCTTTTGTTTGTTTTTATGCCTCTTCAGTCAGCTGTTTGAGCCCCTTATTCAGGAGGGTTATCTCTAGCCCCTTTTGAGTGTTCAGTTTGCAGACTTGCACTGCAAAGTGTGAATTATTCCAACTGATGAAACTGTCTTATTAAAACACTGTAAATGTTTTAATTGCAATCTGTTTTCTTTCTACATTTTTCTTCAGGAAATCTGGATAGTAACACTTGTGATTACCCCATAGCTGCACTGTGCTTGATCAATGGGCGAACAATGTTGACAACAAAATAAAGTGACATATAGCTCTGATTTAAGCATTTGTAATTGAAGTGGCAGCATGGTCAAATCCATGCATGATTAACTGTGCAATTGCACATTCTCCCTTCCATCACATAGTCTCTGACGTGTCTCACAATACAGTATGGTGCATTGTGGAGAGACAAATGTTGTTATTTCCATAAGCTTATTGGCCATTGGACCAATCTGGGCAACCCAAAATGGTATTTGTATTTATTCATTGCATTTCACCCTGTTTTGTAGGTGTTTTTTCTGTAGCTTCTTTTTAGGGGAAAGAAAGTTTGGGGAGTACCGCACTGACCCTTAATATTGAAGAAAATAATATACACATCAAATTTTATTGTTTTACTCGCATGAAGACCATTGAGTCTGGTATTTCTTCTTTGATTACACCGCTGGGGAGTATCTCTGTAAATCCTGGAATTGCTCCATAAAAAACATTGGGGGCTGAAACTTCAGATGGCTGAGTTGCTAGATTTTGGAAAACCACACTGCAGGCTGGGAAGTCTCCATCACCAGCTGTTTGTGTGGTTTCCTGGATTCCGTGGCTCGCGGGCCGATTTGAATTTATGGCCTTGGTTCCTCCCTACAAAGCTGCTTAAATGTACTTCCACCTCAGTGTCCCTGGTCTAACGAGGAACGATACCCAAATTAAGGCTCAATATTGGCAACTAAAATTAACCTTTTAAATTGAAATATCAAAGAATTTATAAATATAAAATAATACTTTCGATTATTAAAAAAAAGAAGTCCTCTTCATTTTCATAAGACGCATACAGGTGAAGGCCATTTGGCCCCTCTTAATTCATTCATCTAGAAACATCCTACTTTTTCTTTCTCTTCCCTCTTTCCAACTCCTTCATTGCTGCATCTAATTGTTAATGACTTTTCTTCCCTGTTAAGTTCACCCTCCCTTGTGTGTCCCCCCCTGCCCCCTCTCCCGCCCCCCCCCCCCCCCCCCCCCAAGAACTATACACCATTTCTCAACCAAAAGGCTGGGCAGGCAGTTTATTCTTGGATCTCCTTTACTGTGTTAACAGCTCATTTGTTTGTGTTTTTCCCACTTTTCTTTGAGAAGCATCATTCTCACTTGGAATGCCCAAGTGGCAAAATCATAGGGCATAAATTCGTATCTTATTTTCTTGTTGTGGGATATGCCACGCTGATTGTTCTCTTTTACGTTTTAAATCTTTCTTTTCTGCAGGGAATAATATTTGGAGACAGGACTGGCCTTCTAATAATGACTCTTGCAAATAAATGTTCTAGCCATTTCAGATTTGACATAATCTCCTGCCCAGTATGTCATCTTGGCAACACCAAACTGTGCAACTCTTTGCATGTCTGTCTCATTTTATCATACTCCAGTGAATCACTCTTTGTAGCTGTATAAAGAGCACATAACAGATGGTGTTTCTAAAGTTAAAATGGGTAAAACATTTCTGATGTAGAATGAGGGCTGTATTTTAATTTTTAATAGGTTTACTGTATGTATTGAATGTTCTGAAATGGTGATTTATGCACATTTATAGAGAATACATCTTTAGCTTACTTCAACATTAGTGAAAAAATATAGATTAGAGAATGATGGGTACTTGGAAATAGTTAGAGGGTAGTCTGATTCAGATGATCATATAGTATTACTAGTGTCCTATCAGCCCCATAATCCTCCAAGGTATTTATGTCTATTAGTGTAAAGATCAATTGAGGGTGGTTTGACCATTGCTGTTTTGGGGTGCTGATAGTCAGTGTTACTTTGTGGTGGTGTCAACAGCGATTAACCAGCACATTACTGGGAAATATGTCATTGTTTGTATATTTAGCTTAGAGTCCAGCAAGTTACCATAAATCATCTGTCTCTCTTTAAATGTGCATGTAGTGTTGTTTCAAATGGCTTAAATAACCAAAATCTAACTGCGGTTCTGTTAACCGCGCTGATTTTCTCAAAACTCCAACTGGTATTAGACTGTCAGTGGCGGGTATTTCTACTTGGAAGTAGCAACCTGCACAATACCTACCAATCAAATTGCTTAATTGATTACGTTGTTTGGCAGCCATGTTGCCTTTTGGCTTGCTGCATGATATTCTGCTAACAATTCAATTCATAACCCAACATGACCAATCCCAAAGTGTTGCAGTTGGCATCTCCATCTCCAACCTCCCCTCCCCTCGGTATCAGCTGCCAACTGTCTGGGAAGAACATTGGTCATTCAGACTTTGTTCTGAATAGTTTCTCATTGTTAATGTTTTCTAACACTAGCACAAATGGAACATTTTATATATGAATTAGAAGGCAAAACATGTTTGATTAAGAGATTTTCAAATGTGATTGCCGTATTTCCTTTAACAAAACCACCAGTGGTTTTGCTTCACTGAAGGATAGCACCACATATGTGACTCAGTGGAACTTTATCACCGTATTAGATGTTTTTATCTGTCAAGAATCCAAATCTTAATTAACATTCCAATGAGCAACATTTATTTTGAATATGATCTGATAGGTGGTGGTAGGAATTCATGCAAACATTTGAAGCTACAGGTAAAGGAATGCAACTAAACATAAAATTAGTTTCTTCTGGCTTATCAGATGTGCTTGTTTCTGGTTAATTTGCTCAGTAAGAAGAAACTGATAGCAGGGCTTGCAGGGAAGGCTATGGAACAAGCAGACAGAAAAAACAGTAGCTGACAAGCAATTCAGTCCAAACCACTGATGTGCTGCATTCAAAATGGAGGCTATTTGACAGAAATGGAGTACAGTACCATATTTCTTTTGGCTTAAAGAGGACAACATTGTCTCCTGTGTGAAATAAACACGTTAGAATCCTTGTTTCTCTCAAGTTTAAATGGCTGCTTTTTAAAAACAAGATGGCTTCAACTCCCCCAGCCCCTCCTTTTTTTTAGTTGTATATTGTGCATCTTTCTGGGAATTCATTTGTAGAAAAAATGCATTATTTGTGAGTAGGGTGACTTGCACTGGCTCTGTATAAAAGAGTGGCTGTTTGGGGTTTGTGTTTCTTCCTTGCCTGCCTTTCTGTTTGCCCCACCCTCCACAGGAGCAATGAGTGAAGATTGTTTTATAAACTTCTTGCTATTTTTTTCCCCTCGTTGCTTTGATGGGGTAAGGTTGCTCACCCAAGTGACCGTTATTTATGGTGAATCCTACTGGTGACTGTCACAAAACTATTTGATATAACAGCCAAACGTGAACTTGCCCTCACCCAAATTCCAGTATAAATCGCTGGGTAAGTCCTGACATCAGTAGTATGGAAAATGGTAGAATCTACTATTCGGGACATGGTCACAGGGCACTTTGGGCAGAGTCAGTATGGATTTATGAAAAGGAAAGAGTGTTTTACAAATCTTAGAGGTTGTAACTAGTAGGGTAGATAAGGAGGAGCCAGTAGATGTAGTTTCTTTCAATTTTCAAAAGGTATTCGATAATGTGCCACACAAGAGGTTATTACACAGAATTCAGGCTCTTGGGATTGGGAGTAATATATTAGCATGGATTGAGGATTGGCTAACGGACAGAAAACAGAGAGTAGGATTAAACGGATTGGCAGGCTGTAACTAGTGGGGCGCCGTAAGGATATTTCCCCTAGCTGGGGAGTCTAGAACTAGGGGTCACAGTCCCCGAATAAGGGGTTGGCCATTTAGGACTGAGATGAGGAGAAATTTCTTGCTCAAAGGGTTGTGAATTTTTGGAATTCTCTACTCATTCCATTCAAGGCAAGGATCGATAGATTTTTGGATATTAAGGGAATCAAGAACGGCGCAGCCCCGACCTGGACGCCCGTTTTTCGCGCCACAAAGTGCGCCTAAAAAAAACTCACCTATTCTCCAGCTCCCTGCAGGCCCTCTGAAGCTGGGCGCGGCGCAGCACAAGCTGTGGGGGGCGGAGCCAGGTCCCTGCGCTGAAAACAGTGCCGGGACCTCTGCACAGGCGCGCATGTGCAGTAGCTCCAGGTGCCCAAAACTGTAGGAGGGGCCCGAAGCACGCAGCCCCTAGCCCTGGCCGAATGGCCTCACTGGGGCTGCGTGCATAATGCTGCCTCCCATGCCCAGCTCCTGCTACCTCCCGACCAGACCCGATTGGACTTGACTCCCGCTCCCCCCCCCGCCGCCCCGCCCTGGCCTCCGCTTTCCCCACTCCTGCCCTCCCCCCGACCGACCTCCGCTCCCGACCTTCCCCCCGACTGACCTCCGCTCATGACCGCCACCCCCTCCCCCCTCGCAACTGACCTCCCCCGACCGACCTCCGCTCCCGACCTGAACTCCCCCGCCCCCCGACCGACGCTCCCGACCTTCCCCTGCCCCCCCTCTGACCGACCTGCGCTCCGCTCCCGACCTAACCTCTCCCTCCCTCCCACCCCGCCCCGCCTCCCCCGACCGACCTCTCCCTCCTTCCACCCCGCCCCCCCTCCCCCGACCGACCTCTTCCCCCCTCCCCCGACCGACCTCTCCCCCTCCCCCGACCGACCTCTCTCCCCCTCCCCCGACCGACCTCTCCCCCCCTCCCCCGACCGACCTCTTCCCCCCTCCCCCGACCGACCTCTCCCCCCTCCCCCGACCGACCTCTCCCCCCTCCCCCGACCGACCTCTCCCCCCTCCCCCGACCGACCTCTCCCCCCTCCCCCGACCGACCTCTCCCCCCTCCCCCGACCGACCTCTCCCCCCTCCCCCGACCGACCTCTCCCCCCTCCCCCGACCGACCTCTTCCCCCCTCCCCCGACCGACCTCTCCCCCCTCCCCCGGCCGACCTCTCCCCCCTCCCCCGGCCGACCTCTTCCCCCCTCCCCCGGCCGACCTCTCCCCCCTCCCCCGGCCGACCTCTCCCCCCTCCCCCGACCGACCTCTCCCCCCTCCCCCGACCGACCTCTCCCCCCTCCCCCGACCGACCTCTCCCCCCTCCCCCGACCGACCTCTCCCCCCTCCCCCGACCGACCTCTCCCCCCCTCCCCCGACCGACCTCTCCCCCCTCCCACGACCGACCTCTCGCCCCTCCCCCGACCGACCTCTTCGCCCCTCCCCCGACCGACCTCTCCCCCCATCCCGACCGACCTCTCCCCCCTCCCCCGACCGACCTCTCCCCCCTCCCCCGACCGACCTCTCCCCCCCTCCCCCGACCGACCTCTCCCCCCCTCCCCCGACCGACCTCTCCCCCCCTCCCCCGACCGACCTCTCCCCCCCTCCCCCGACCGACCTCTCCCCCCCTCCCCCGACCGACCTCTCCCCCCCTCCCCCGACCGACCTCTTCCCCCCCCTCCCCCGACCGACCTCTCCCCCCCCTCGACCGACCTCTCCCCCCCCTCCTCATCCCCCGACCTGACCTTTCCCCTCCCCCGACCGATCTCTCTCCACCACCCCCCCGACCTGACCCCCCCCCGACCGACATTCCCGACCTTTCCCCCCACTCCCCCGACTGACCTCTCCTCCCACCCCTCCCCCGACTGACCTCTCTCTTTCCGCCACCCCGACCGAACACCGCTCCCAATCTCTCCCCACCCCCCACCCTCCCTCGACCTACCTCTTACCCGCCCCCCCCTCCCCCGACCGACCCCCGCCCCCCCGACCGACCTCCGCCCCGCGACCCAACCCACCCGTCCCCACCCCGACCGACCGACCCGCGCTCCCGACGCCCCCCCGGACCCCGGACCCGACGCCACCTACCTGTCAATCCGGTAAGTCTAAGCTCGAAGTGCTGGGCCCGGCCCTTTCAGCCTCCCTCCCTCTCTCTTTCTCTCTCTCTCTCTCTCTCTCTCTCTCTCTCTCTCTCTCTCTCTCTTCTTTCTCTTTCTCTCTCTCTTCTTTCTTCTCTTTCTCTCTCTCTTTCTCTCTCTTCTCTCTCTCTCTCTCTCTCTCTCTCTCTCTACCTCCCCTCCCCTCCCTCCCTTCTATACCCCCCTCCCTTCTCTCCCTCCCATCTCTTCTCTCCTCCTCCCCTCCTCTCCCCTCCCCTCCTTCTCTCCCGTCCTCTCCCCTCCCCTCCTTCTCTCCCGTCCCCTCCCCTCCCCTCCTTCTCTCCCGTCCCCTCCCCTCCCCTCCTTCTCTCCCGTCCCCTCCCCTCCCCTCCTTCTCTCCCGTCCCCTCCCCTCCCCTCCTTCTCTCCCGTCCCCTCCCCTCCCCTCCTTCTCTCCCCTCCCCTCCCCTCCCCTCCCCTCCCCTCCCCCTCCCCTCCCCTCCCCTCCCCTCCCCTCCCCTCCCCTCCCCTCCCCTCCTTCTCTCCCCTCCCCTCCCCTCCCCTCCCCTCCCCTCCTTCTCTCCCCTCCCCTCCCCTCCTTCTCTTTCCTTCTCTCCCTCCCCTCCCCCTTCCCTTCTCTCCCCTCCCTCCCTTCTCTCCCCTCCCTCCCTTCTCCCTCTCCCCTCTCTCCCATCTCTCCCTCCCCTCCCTCCCATCTCTCCCCTCCCCTCCCTCCCATCTCTCCCCTCCCCTCCCTCCCATCTCTCCCCTCCCCTCCTCCCATCTCTCCCCTCCCCTCCCTCCCATCTCTCCCCTCCCCTCCCTCCCATCTCTCCCCTCCCCTCCCTCCCATCTCTCCCCTCCCCTCCCTCCCTTCTCTCCCCTCCCCTCCCTCCCTTCTCTCCCCTCCCCTCCCTCCCTTCTCTCCCCTCCCCTCCCTCCCTTCTCTCCCCTCCCCTCCCTCCCTTCTCTCCCCTCCCCTCCCTCCCTTCTCTCCCCTCCCCTCCCTCCCTTCTCTCCCCTCCCCTCCCTCCCTTCTCTCCCCTCCCCTCCCTCCCTTCTCTCCCCTCCCTTCTCTCCCCTTCTCTCCCCTCCCTTCTCTCCCCTCCCTCCCTTCTCTCCCCTCCCTTCTCTCCCCTCCCTCCCTTCTCTCCCCTCCCTCCCTTCTCTCCCCTCCCTCCCCCCTCCCTTCTCTCCCCTCCCCTCCCCTCCCTCCCTTCTCTCCCCTCCCCTCCCTCCCTTCTCTCCCCTCCCCTTCCCTCCCTTCTCTCCCCTCCCCTCCCTCCCTTCTCTCCCCTCCCCTCCCTCCCTTCTCTCCCCTCCCCTCCCTCCCTTCTCTCCCCTCCCCTCCCTCCCTTCTCTCCCCTCCCCTCCCCTCCCTTCTCTCCCCTCCCTTCTCTCCCCTCCCTTCTCTCCCCTCCCTTCTCTCCCCTCCCTTCTCTCCCCTCCCTTCTCTCCCCTCCCTCCCTTCTCTCCCTCCCTCCCTTCTCTCCCCTCCCTCCCTTCTCTCCCCTCCCTCCCTTCTCTCCCCTCCCTCCCTTCTCTCCCCTCCCTCCCTTCTCTCCCCTCCCTCCCTTCTCTCCCCTCCCTCCCTTCTCTCCCCTCCCTCCCTTCTCTCCCCTCCCTCCCTTCTCTCCCCTCCCTCCCTTCTCTCCCCTCCCTCCCTTCTCTCCCCTCCCTCCCTTCTCTCCCCTCCCTCCCTTCTCTCCCCTCCCTCCCTTCTCTCCCCTCCCTCCCTTCTCTCCCCTCCCTCCCTTCTCTCCCCTCCCTCCCTTCTCTCCCCTCCCTCCCTTCTCTCCCCTCCCTCCCTTCTCTCCCCTCCCTCCCTTCTCTCCCCTCCCTCCCTTCTCTCCCCTCCCTCCCTTCTCTCCCCTCCCTCCCTTCTCTCCCCTCCCTCCCTTCTCTCCCCTCCCTCCCTTCTCTCCCCTCCCTCCCTTCTCTCCCCTCCCTCCCTTCTCTCCCCTCCCTCCCTTCTCTCCCCTCCCTCCCTTCTCTCCCCTCCCTCCCTTCTCTCCCCTCCCTCCCTTCTCTCCCCTCCCTCCCTTCTCTCCCCTCCCTCCCTTCTCTCCCCTCCCTCCCTTCTCTCCCCTCCCCTCCCTTCTCTCCCCTCCCTCCCTTCTCTCCCCTCCCTCCCTTCTCTCCCCTCCCCTCCCCTCCCCTCCCCTCCTTTCTCTCCCCTCCCCTCCCTCCCTCCTTTCTCTCCTGTTCCTCCCCTCCCCTCCCTCCCCTCCCTCCTTCCTCTCCCCTCCCGCCCTCCCTCTCTCCCCTCCCCGCCCTCCCTTCCCCTCCCTCCCCTCTCTCCCCTCCCTTCTCTCCCCTCCCCCCCCCGCCCTCCCTTCTCTCCTCTCCCCTCCCCCCCCCCCGCCCTCCCTTCTCTCCCCTCCCCGCCCTCCCTTCTGTCCCCCACCCCCCCCTACCCCTCGCTGTCAGAAACACAGACACTGACAGACAGAGAGTGAGAGAGACACTGACAGAGACACACGGGGGTGGCGGGGGAAGTCCCAGCACGCTGTTGGAGGACTCCCGTTACTGCAGTCAGTAAGTAGAAAATGTTTTATTTATTTTTTAAATTATTATTTTTTTTTTTTGATTGATTTATTGATGTATTTGTCATTTATTATTGATGATGGCTCTTTTTGTAAAACTGAAGTGTTTAATGTTTGTAAACTTCCCTTTAAACCTCCCCCCCCCCCCTCCTATTCCCTACGCCTGATTTATAACCTACGTCTGATTTTCTAAGTGTCAACAAGGTTTTTCTGAGCGTACTAAAATCTACACTTACTCCATTCTAAGTTAGTTTGGAGTAAGTTTTCACTGCCTAAACTTTCAAAACGGGCATAAGTGGCCGGACATGCCCCCTTTTTAAAAAAAAAAAAATCTGTTCCAAACTGAAACTGTTCTAACTGACGAGAACTGGAGCAAACTAAATGCTGAGAATTGCAATTTCTAAGATACTCCAATCTAAACCAGTTGCTCCAAAAAAACAGGAGCAACTCAGGCCGAAACTTGGCCCCTATAAGTTGTCCCACTTTGTTGAGGTTTGTTTATCAAGCGAGGTGCATTAGGGAAAAGGGTGCACATTTTCAGTTTTGGGGCCCAGTTTTTTAATTGAGCACTCATAGCTCAGGTGCAGTGTGGGTCAGAAGTTGAGTCAGGTTCTTTCTATTCTGCCTCAAGAATGTGCCTAGACATTAGCAGCAAGAGTTGTGTATGTGTTGACCTGGAAATTAATCTATTCTGATGACTTCCACTACATTATTAACCAAGAGGATGAAGCTTGGTCATTTCAAAATTCCCTCCACCTCAAGATTAGATGACCAAGACCTCAACACCACTAACCTACGTGACACCATCCAAGTTTTTACCTTCCATCGATCAAACCTAAAAGTGTATCAGAAAGTGGGGTCAAAGCAGGAATAAAGTGGTTTAAAAAAAATTAGAAACTCTTTATCTAAATGCACGCAGCATTTGTAACAGAATAGATGAGTTGACAGCACAAATAGTTACAAATGGATATTATCTGATAGCCATTACAGAGATGTGGTTGCAAGGTGAACAAAGCTGGGAACTAAATATTCAGGGGTATTTGACAATTTTGAAGAACAGACACAAAGGAAAAGGAGGTAGGGTAGCTCTGTTAATAAAGGGTAAGATCAGTGTGTTAGTGAGAAATGATACTGGCTCACAAGATCAAGATGTTGAATCAGTTTGGTGAAGATAAAGAATAATAAGGGGAAAAAGTCGCTGGTGGGGGTAGTCTATAGGCCCCCTAACAGGAGTTACACTGTTGGACGGAGTATAAATCAAGAAATAATGGAGGCTTGTAAAAAAGGAATGGCAATAATCATGGGTGATTTTAACCTTCATATTGAATGGATAAAGCAAATTGGTCAGGGTAGCATTGAGGAACAGTTCGTAGAGTGCATCAGGGATAGTTTCCTTGAACAGTATGTTGCGGAACCAAACAGGGAGCAGGCTATCTTGGATCTGGTACTGTGTAATGAGACAGGATTAATAAACGATCTCCTAGTAAAGGATCCTCTATGAATGAGTGATCAAAGCATGGTTGAATTTCAAATTCAGTTGGAGGGTGAGAAAGTTGGATCTTAAACCAGTGTCCGAAACTTAAATAAAGGAGACTACAAAGGTATGAAGGCAGAGTTGGCTAAAGTGGAATGGGAAAATAGATTAAAGGGCTAGAATTTCCCTAACCTGTTTTTCTGGCGCCGTCACCCAAGGTGCGCCATTTTTGTTTGCCTCCAAGCACGGCGAAAAAAGACGTTGGTATTCTGGTCGCTCCCCAGCCTCTCTTCGGTCATGGTGCATCGTGGCCCAATGGATTGGGGGTGGAGCCAGGTCCCGGCGCTGAAAACAATGCTGGGACCTCTGCACATGCGCGCTAGAGTCTGCGCGCATGTGCAGTAGCTCCTGGCAAGTCGTTTCTGCAAACGCGTGCTGCAGGCTGTGTGGGAGGGGCCCGAAGCATGCCGTCCCTAGCCCTGGCCGAAAGGGCTCCCTCATCGCCGTCCACTGCGTTCCCTAAGGTAGGACTTCTATTTTTTATTATTTACTTGATTGATTTTGGTGCTTTAGGGGCAGGGTTCCTTCTATTTTATTTGTTAATTAATTGCTTATTACATTTTGTGCTTTGTTTGGTGCTTGGTGGTGCTTTAAATGTAGTTACTTGCGTCGATTCCTTAACTGTAAGTAAGGTCTTTCTGTGCGGACAAAAGTGGACACATACGCTGCCCTATGTTAGTTCAGTACAACTTTTTTCTGGCCAAATTGGCATAAATGGTGTAAGTGGCTGGGAACGCCACCTTTTGCGAAAAAAAAACTGACTAATTCACTTACACTGACACAAATTGAATGATCATATTTGCAACTAAAAAGATACACCAGAAAAATCAAGTTACACCAAAAAAAATGGTGCCACTCATGGGGAAATTTGGGTCCAAAGTGTGGGATGGTTGATGAGCAGTGGCAAACATTTAAGGAGATATTTCATAACTCTCAACAAAAATATATTCCAATGAGAAGGAAAGACTGTGAGAGAAGGGATAACCATCCGTGGCTAACTAAGGAAATAAGGGATGGTATCAAATTGAAAACAAGGGCATACAGAGTGGCCAAGACTAGTGAGAGGCCAGAGGATTGAGAAACTTTTAAAAGCCAGCAAAGAACAACTAAAAAAAAAAGATAGAGACGCAAGATAGATTATGAAAGTAAACCAGCACGAAATATAAAAATAGATAGTAAGAGTTTCTACAGATACATAAAAAGGAAAAGAGTGGCTAAAGTAAATGTTGGTACCTTTAGAGGATGAGACTGGGGAATGAATAATGGGAAACAGGGAAAGGGCCGAGACTTTGAACAAATATTTTGTATTGGTCGTCTTCATGGTAGAAGTCACTAAAAACATTTCAATAGTGGATAACCTAGAGGCTGTAAGGAGGGAGGAACTTAATACAATCACTATCACTAAAGAAGTAGTACGCGGTAAAATAATGGGACAGGTGGACAAGTCCCCTGGACCTGATGGCTTGTGTCCTAGGGTCTTTAAGGAAGTGGATGCATTGGTTGTAACCTACCAAAATTCCCTGGATTCTGGGGAGGTACCCAGCGGATTGGAAAACCGCAAATGTAATGCCCCTATTTTTAAAAAAAGAGGCAGACAGAAAGCAGGAAACTATAGACCAATAAGCCTAACATCTGTTGAGGAAATGCTGGAGTCCATTATTAAGGAAGCAGTAGCAGGACATTTGGAAAAGCATAATTCAATCGAGCAGAGTCAGCATGTTTTATGAAAGGGAAATCATGTTTGACAAATTTGCTGGAGTTCTTTGAGGATGTAACGAGCAGGTTGGATAAGGGGGAACCAGTGGATATGGTGTATTTAGATTTCCAGAAGGCATTCGATAAGATGTCACTTAAGAGGTTACTGCACAAGATAAAAGTTCACGGGGTTGGGGGTAATATATTAACATGATAGGGGATTGGCTAACTAATAGAAAACAGAGAGTCGGGATAAATGGATAATTTTCCAGCTAGCAAACAGTAGAAACATAGAAAAATAGGTGCAGGAGTAGGCCATTCGACCCTTCGAGCCTGCACCACATTCAATAAGATCATGGCTGATCGTTCACCTCAGTACCCCTTTCCCGCTTTCTCTCCATACCCCTTGACCCCTTCAGCCACAAAGGCCACATCCAACTCCCTCTTGAATATATTCAAGTAACTAGTGGGGCACGCAGGGATCAGTGCTGGGGCCTCAACTATTTACAATCTATATATTAATGACTTGGATGAAGGGACCGAGTGTAATGTAGCCAAGTTTGCTGATGATACAAAGATGGGTGGGAAAGCAAATTGTGAGGAGGACATAAAAAAGCTGCAAAGGGATATAGACAGGCTAAGTGAGTTGGCAAAAATTTGACAGATGGAGTATAATGTGGGAAAATTTGAGGTTATCCACTTTAGCAGAAAAAATAGAAAAGCAAATTACAATTTAAATGGAGAAAAATTGCAAAGTGCTGCAATACAGAGAGACCTGGGGGTCCTTGTGCATGAAACACAAAAATTAGTATGCAGGTACAACAAATAATCAGGAAGGCAAATGGTATCATTGCAAGTGGGTTGGAGTATAAAAGCAGAGAAGTCCTGCTACAACTGTACAGGGTATTGGTGAGGCCACACCTAGAGTACTGCGTTCAGTTTTGGTCTCCGTATTTAAGGAAGGATATACTTGCATTGGAGGCTGTTCAGAGAAGGTTCACTAGGTTGATTCCAGAGATGAGAGGGTTGACTTATGAAGATAGGATGGGCCTATACTCATTGAAGTTCAGTAGAATGAGAGGTGATCTAATCGAAACATATAAGATAATGAGGGGGCTCGACAAGGTGGATGCAGAGAAGATATTTCCACTCGTATGGGAAACTAAAACTAGGGGGCATAGTCTCAGAATAACGGGCCGCCCATTTAAAATTGAGATGAGGAGGAATTTCTTCTGAGGGATTCTCTGCCCCAGAGAGCTGTGGAGACTGGGCCATTAAATATATTTAAGGCTGAGATAGGCAGATTTTGAGTGATAAGGGAATAAAGGGTTTTGGGAAGCGGGCAAGGAAGTAGAGCTGAGTCCATGATCAGATCAGCCATGATCTTATTAAATGGCGGAGCAGGCTCGAGGGGCCAAATGGCCTACTCCTGCTCCTATTCCTTATGTTCTTATGTACCTAGACTCTGAATCGCCTTTCCAACCATCTTCCTCTTTATCTTGTGCTTCATTTTATTTATTTTTTTAAAAGGTGAGAGCTAAATTCAAGCCTGAAAATATCACTTACATTTGTATATACACTCAATAATATCAGTGATTATAATATATTGTATGTTATTTAACTCAAAACAGCATCTCCTCCAATTCGCCATAAACAATGACAGAACATTTATATTTGTAAAAATGTTATGTATACATACACTTGCTGCCTGTCACATTATGTAACACGTCTGCTATAAAACTTGACTTGCAAGGTTCATGCCAGCATTTTTTTAAATTTGTGTGTGCTTCGCCAGCAAGGCCAGCATTTATTGCCCATCTCTAATTGTCCTTCAGAAGGTGATGATGAGCCGCCTTCTGGAACCATTGCAGTCCTTGTGATGAAGGAACTCCCACAGTGATGTTCGAGAGGGAGTTTCAGGATTTTGACCCAGCAACGATGAAGGAACAGCAATATAGGCCCAAGTTTCGGGCCGCGCCTGGAACGGCGCTGCCCCGACCTGGACGCCCGTTTTTCGCGCCACAAAGTGCGCCTAAATAAAACTTACCTATTCTCCGCCTCCCTGCAGGTCCTCTGGAGCTGGGCGCGGCGCAGCACGAGCTGTGGGGGGCGGAGCCAGGTCCCTGCGCTGAAAACAGTGTCGGGACCTCTGCACATGCGCACAACAGTGGGCGCGCATGTGCAGTAGCTCCAGGCGCCCAAAACTGTGTGGGAAGTGTCAAAATCTCGACCTCCGAAAAAAATGACTCCGACACTTTCAGCTCCGGCAGAAGTTTCTTTAATTTACTTGCAAGCAAGGGGCAGGTCACACTCAGTCAAGGGCTAAGTGAACACCTCCGCAATGGTACAGTTTCACGAGATATTTATACAGTAAAACCCAAGTTATGGCCTCTCCCTGTGTATTGGCTCTGTCTCACAGTCAGTGAATACAGATAAAGAGTTAATTACTACATCCTTGTCCTGACATGGTTTCCAGATATTTCCTTTTGTCAGGGTTATTAGTTGGCCAGCCGGCCATTACTCTATGAGAGTGTGGTAATGAGCTATTACCTGTCTTGCATTGTGTCAGGATTGTCCAGTTTCCTAGTCAGTTATCTTTTTGCATCAAATGGATGAGGTCTCTACAAGAGATAATGGCTGGTGGTTTGAGTACTTCGAAAAGGGTGGGGTGGCATGGAACTGGTGTTGTATAGACAATAGGAGAGTACCATGGGGGGGTACTTGTCTCAGCATGACTTGTCTCCTAGCTGTCTGATGGCCATCAGCCATCTCAAACCAGGTTTAGCTGTTTATGCAAGGCGACTGCTTTTATGCAGAAAATTCTGGAAGGACCAGGACTCCATTTTGTTATATATATATTGTAAAGGGCACACAAATACCGTGTGGTATCAGCTTAGATAAAAAAATACATTTCCACAGAGGGGCCCGAAGCAAGCAGCCCCTAGCCCTGGCCGAATGGCCTCACTGGGGCTGCGTGGATAAGGCTGCCTCCCACAACCAGTTCCTGCTTCCATCCGACCCGACTCGACCCGACTTGACTCCACTCGCCTCCCCCCGGGACCGGAACCAACCCCCGACCGGACCCGCCAACCCCCGGACCGGACCCGACACCGCCCCCATCCCCCACCCCGGACCCGAACCGACTTCCCCCCGACCCGCGCCCACCCACAACCCGACCTCTGCTCCCCCCCACCGGACCTCAGCTCCCCATTCTCCCCCCCCCCCCTCCCCTGCCGGACCCAACGCCACCTACCTGTAAGTGGAGTGAATCGAATTGGCTGAAGACTGGCTGCTGTGAATAGTGGGGACCTCAGAAGGAGGCTGAGAAGGATCATCTACTCTGCACTTCTGGCTGAAGATGGTTGCAAATGGTTCAGCCTTGTCTTTTGCACGCATGCTGGGCTTCGCTGTCATTGAGAATGGGGTTGTTCATGGAGCCTCCTCCTTCCGTTGTTTAATTGTTCACCACCATTTACATCAAGGACCAATCACAATTGAATAGTAATATCTGTATTATGCCAATCAAATTTGTGTTATAATTTTTAAATGGGTAACTAAAACTTCCAAATGGAAAAATTACTAAGGAGTTATGAAAATGTCCGATCCTCCCCGATCAGTCAGGAAAATCTCCCAATAAATGAAAGGAGTTGAACCAATTTTTCAAACAACTTTTTTGAAGATGATTTTATTTGCCTTCTGTTCCCCTTTCCTCCCTTAGCCAGTTCTACACAAGTTAAAACATATAATTTATCATATAACTAACATGTAAAAACAGTTTATGAAAAAAAAATCACCTGATTCATAAAGATGTCTCAATATGCCTTTAAATTTTGCTCGAGGACTAATCTCTCTCAGGGGCTTGGGCCTCGACTTTGGCTCTGAGGTTTCTGCCAGTCCTCTAATTTGTGGCCCTCATAAAAATGGCAGATTTCCTGTTCTTTCTCTCCAGAAATCCTGCCTTTGCTTTGTTCACATCTTTCTCATCATGGCCCAGCTCTGCCCATATCAACCGATCTTATTCTTGGCCCAATCTGCCATGTCCTCGGCACATTGCGACATAGTCCTGATTTGTCAGACTCCCTCTCTGACCCATTGCTGGTTGGTATAACTGACCGTTGACCTGTTTTGACCTTTCAGAAACCATTGTTGCCCAAAGATGATTTTCAGTGTTATAAATTGTTCACGTGATATTGGCTCCGAGGGGCAAACTTGGATATACAAATCCCAGTCCTTCTTCCAAGTCATTGATCTATATGGTGAAAAGCTGAAACCCCAGTACAGAACCCTGGAGAATGCCACATCACATTCTGCCATGATCTTCCCGCATTTCCTCCACTGCCCTGCCACCCCAGTGCTGCTGCTTTCAGCCTCGTACATGTTTGTGTACACTGAGTAAAGGAACCTATAGTTTACAAGGCCTAGTAATTTACTGTTTTATGGCAAAATGGACATTAGTGGAATTTGACCCCCAGAGTACCAGTAAAAATCCCAGTAAACCATGTAATAACGCAGTTTGACTTATTCAATCAAAATAAATTATGCCCTTTAATACATTGGGCATCACATTGCACAGCACCCTTTTGTTTTAAAAATAAGATTCTGTTCGACTCACTGAGGAATACCCCAGGGGATCTGCAGAATTCTGGTAATCAACCGTAAATGATTCTCATGAACTTCATTGTTTGTTCTCAGAGTAGACTTGTCTTGCATTCTATTGTATATAATTTCTTGTGACATTGTTGCAACTAGATGAAAGACAAAACCTTCACCAGTACCAATGTATTGGGTAGCAGTGTCATCCCTCTTTTTAATGTGTCACTGTTGAACTCTAGGAAACGTGGCAGCCAATTTGCGCACAAGCTCCCACAAGCAGTAATGTGATAATGACCACAGCATATTTTTTTAAGTGATTTTGGTTGAGGGATAAATGTTGGGTCAGGACATCGGGGAGAACTCCCCTGCTCTTCGAATAATGCCATGGGATCTTTTACGTCCGCCTGGGAGGGCAGTTTAATGCCTCATCTGAAAGATGGCATCTCTGACAGTGCAGCACTCCCTCAATACTGCACTGGGGTGTCAACCTTGATTATGTGCTCAAGTCTTTGAAATGGAACTGGAACCCACAAGCTCTGACTCAGAGGCAAGATATCACTGAGGAGTCCATGGTGACTTTTCTAAAACACTGTGGTGACTGTCATGGCTACATTTCTGTGGAGCTGCAACATTTCTGTTGCAAAGCCTGATCGATTTGTTGTTTGATGGGAAGGAACTTTATTAAGTGGTATTTTTGCCATGTGCCTAAGTCAGACGATTGTGGTAGTTATTACAGATTATCTGATCGTTATCACATTGCTAATCATGTGTATTTCCTACATTCCACAGTGTCTACATTTAACAGTATGTCATTGGCTGTAAAGTGCTTTGGGAAGTCCTGAAGTCGTGAAAGGATCTATATAAATGTAATTTTTTTCTTTTCTTGATACTGGGAAATTGCACAATATCTGTACTGCAATTGAAAGCAAATAATAAAAGGCTTAATTCATGAAATATTCATATTTTGAAAAGAATTGTATACTGAATTACTCCCACAGGCTTGAATATTGAGTGAACTACTTAACATGTAGCTACACAGCTATTGTTGCAAGCACTTTCAGTTGAGTTGATAATGATCCTTGGTAAGTGAAATCAGAGGACAATGGCTGAAAAGAGTTTGGGCCTCTACAGTGAGTCAGTAGAAATGTATCCCTTGGTGCCACACTTGACTGTAGGACAGTCATTGTTAATTTTATAGATGAGTCGTCATCATCATAGGTAGTCCCTCGAAATTGAGGAAGACTTGCTTCCACTCTAAAAGTGAGTTCTCAAGTGACTGAACAGTCCAATATGGGAATTACAGTCTCTGTCACAGGTGGGACAGACAGTGGTTGAAGGAAAGGGTGGGTGGGGAGTCTGGTTTGCTGCACGCTCCTTCCGCTGTCTGCGCTTGTTTTCTGCACCTACTTCACCAGAATGTAATCAATATTTGCTGTAGGTTTTTTTTTGTTGCAGCAATAGTTAGCTAAAATGAATTACTGAAATATTTTGCCTATAACTTAATTCCCTGTCCATGCTTAAAACAAAACGTATACGAGAATGTGAAGGTCAAAGATGAGAAGAAGTACTTCCACTGAAGCTCCCCCCTCTAATACTCAAATTCCCCAGTCTAGCATCCAGCTACATCTTGAAGGTTCTTGTAGTTTGTTTCTCTACTATATTGGATGGGGGGATTATTCCAATATTTATCGCCTTTCTTTCTGCTATCTGACTTGCCTTTACTTTTCACTAGTTTATAGCTATAACCTTAGTAGCCCTTGCTTCAAAGAAGTAAAATTTACCTTCTCGAAGCCATTTAATATTTTATAGATCTGAATGTGACCCCTTTCTCCTTAACTGGCCTCTCTAGCCTCTACAAATGGAATTTTTTGTAATCTTTCCTCAGAGCTCATTTTCCCCTCACACTTGGATTAACTCTTGTTGCTCTCTTGTGTGCTCTTTTCAGTAAGTGTCAGCCTTGGCTCAATAGCAGCCTTCTTGCCTCTGAGTCAGAGGGCTGTGGGCTCAAGTCCCACTCCAGAAAATTGAGCACATAATAGGCTGGCACTTCAGTGCAATACTAAGGGAATGCTACACTCGGGTACCATCTTTTGGGTGAGACAAACTAAGGCTCCATATCTGCCTGTTCAAGTTGATATAAAAGATCCCTTGCCACTATTTGAAAAACAGGGTAGTTCTTCCAGTCTGTTCATCCCTCGAGCAACATCACTAAAATAAATTAACTGGTCATTTATCTCATTGGTACCGTACGCAAGATGGCTGCCTTTCCCTACATTACAACTTCATTGCACGTCACAAGAACTTCATTGACTGTGAAGCAGCCCTATTTAAAATGCAAGTTAATTTGTTCTTGTATGCACACCCCTTTGTAACATGGTGACCAGAAATGGACAAAATTCTCACAAATGTGATCTGATCAGTGCATTGTTCAGCCTCCGCAATAGATTTAAATTTCATTGCTCTGGCTACATAGCCCAGCATTTTATTAGCTGTTTTACTTGCTTTTTCATATTACCTAGATCTTGATGGTGACGAGTCTGCTTTTGCTCCCAGGTCCTGGGAGTTAATTCTGTTTCATTAATTTTACACTTTCAATACACATTGTCTCACCCAATGTAGAGTACTTTACACTTGCCATTTGTCAGCTTAATTGCATAAGAGATCCAAATTGTGGGCATCTGGATTTTGGGCTTATTTTTCAATGTAAAACAGTGCATATTTTATGCAGGCCAAAATGATGAAGGCATGTGGATGCAAAGGTTAGAATTACAGCAAAATAAGACCATCTTTCTTGATTGTTGACCAATGAAGTAAAGATTCTTGCACACTTTGTTGGATTTTGAAGTGGTAAATACAATGTGTAGAAATGTGTCTGAAAAAGTGATGCGGGTGGGGGAGAGAAACAATTGAGCATGTTGACAGTTATTTTGTTCATCATTTATATTAGATTTGACAGTAGGTAAGGTAAGATAGCTGGTAATGAAAGAAAGATTTGCTTTTATATAGTGCCTTTCATGACCTCTGGGTGTCCCAAAATGCAAATGAAGTACTTTTGAAGTGTGGTCACTGTTGTAATGTAGGAACTGCTGCACAAGAGTAGGAACCTGCTACAGGAGGTTATAGTCATGTTTCCCCCTCTTCTTTTTGGCTCTGTGAACTACCTCCAGTATGTAAAAAGTTGTTTTCCAAAGCTAAAATAAATATGCTTGTCATTAAAGTGAACCCTGATTATACCCTGATTAGGTGTTATAATAGTTCAAGCAGAGGTGATCTGGAGGCTTTTGCTTTCCTGGTACCTTGGCATCTGAACTGATTGAGACTAGTTAGTAATTACAGGTTGGACCTCTCTGGACCGGCACCCTCGGGACCTGACCGGTGCCGGAACAGAGAATTTTCCTAACCACGGGAGGTCACGCATACCGGTACCTGTTGAAAGCATGCGGGCTCCCTGTGTGTACGTGCTGGCAGCCTGTGGGTGGCTCCCTCAGCACCCACGTGAACACTCACTGACTGACATCCGCTCCAGCCAATTGCTGAACACGCTTGCTGACTGACGGCCGCTCCAGCCAATCGGAACTTTTTTAATAAACCCTCCTCTCCCTCAGGCCCAGCTAATGACGAACCACGGATGTTTCCGGACCAGAGTGGTCCAACCTGTACTTGTGTATGAGATTTTAAATGTCCATTTTTTTTGTGTGAAATGGTACACTAGACCATGGGTTCTTGTACGTAATTACTTTCATAATAATCGTGAGCATTAATTTGCCACCACTTCAAGGATATGGAAAACAAAGACAGAGACATGAAATGAGAGTTAAAGGAGACATCTGAATTGAAGATATGGAAGGAATAATGTGGAGTGATGGCTTGAGTGGCAGTGGAGCTTGAAACCACAACTTTCTGACTCGTAAGAGTGCTACCAGTGAGCGAAGGCTCATTTATTGCTCTCTTATACACCCTTTTCAATAGCAGTTAGTCCAGGTGTAAGGGGAAATGAGCTCCTGGCTTTGGATATCCGGGCAAAGTCAACAAGCAGAAGCCAGACACTTCTGTCAGGACGTGGAAAAAGAGCTCGCGTCTTCCCTTGGGTTGTTATCACAACCTCCAACTATGGTGGTACTGAAGTAGTCCCAGAGGCCTGAGAGGTCACATGCCCACTCTCAGCCAGGGCGTGGTGAATGAGCGAGGAAAATACATTCGGTAGCACGATGAGCTGCCTTACATTTTTGTTTTGCTGCACAATATCATTGTGTCGGGCAATGCTTCACTGTTTTGACTCTTTAACATCACTTGTGTTTCATAGACCAGACCTGCACGCAGATTTTTTAAAAAAGTTTATTATATACTTCTCAAGAAAAGGGTGGTCAGTGCTGAGGAATGGAATATTTTCTATTTTTTGTCTTCTCTAATCTTATACGGCACAGGTTAGGTGTGAAGTAATGCTCTTTCGACACTTTTTCCCCCTTGAAGCATCTCAATTGACTTGGATTAAATATAGGATAAAGCTGTTCTTCTTCGATAATCTGTATGGAGTGAATGTAGTAGGGTGATGTCAGTCACATCAGAGGTCTTATTCAGTGAATCCGTTTCATTGGTCAAACATATGTCTGGTGGAGATTCCTGTTTTTTAAAATATTCCTTTGCGCCCTCTGCACTGAGTATTAGCACCTACCTAATGTCTGCAAACATCAGGTCCCCAAAATGGATATGCTTTGCAGAGCTGCTATAAATGAAGACATTACATTTATTATCTAATGTCATAAAAATGCTCTATTATAGCATTTGTCTGTAATTGCCATCTTTCAATCGTTGTACAGCAGTCTGCATTCAATAAAAAGGCAGGCAGCTGTTGTACAGAGGGCTATGATTAATGTTGTCTGTGGTTCATGGGGTTAAAGTTATGGTCACAATGATGAAAGGTAATGTGTTATTTGTGTTTGTCTTAAAAGTTTGTTTAATTCCTTCTGAGAATACCGTTTAAAAATATATATATTATTCCGGAATCATAGGAACAAGAGCAGGCCATTCAGGTCATCGAGCCTGTTCTGTCAGTTAATTAGATCATGGCCGAACACTACCTCAGCTTCATTTGCCTGTCTTTGTTCCATTTGCCTTGATACCCTTGCCTAACACAAAATCTGTTAATCTCAGTCTTGAAAATTCATTTAACCCAGCATCCATAGCCTTTAGGGGAGTGAGTTTGAGATTTCCACTATCCTTTGTATGAAAAAGTGCCTCTTGATTTCAAATGGTCTAGCTCTAATTTTAAGATTATGCTCTCAAATCCATTTTCCCCTGCTGCTGGTTCTTTCTTCCTCGGGGTCAGCCAATGACTGATGTGATTGGCCTATAGCATTTGTCATTATACCACACGCTGCTTAGAAAATGGGAACATGTGGCCATGATTTTCTTGGACTGTTTGCCTGCAGATTAATGGCTTTGCTCCACTTGTAGCTATGCTTTAAAATTTGGGGAATACTGGGCAGATGCTAATGTTTACAAAAAATAATTTAAGAGTTCAATTTGGTAATAGTATGGGGAACCAAAAGGGGAAATAATGGCCTGGAATTTGTGGTCCGCAATGAAGCAAAGACTTTTGCTGCTGACCCTAAAGTATGCTTCGTGCAAGGGTCTCTCAATCCCTGTGTCGAGAACTTCAGATTTTCTGACCTCCAATTCAAAACAAAGGAAGATAATGGGGATCCCCCAGTGCGAGCTGCTGTGATGTCAATAGGCTGTCTAAGCAGCCAATCAAAACAGAGTTCTCACAGGCAGCAAATAAGAAAGTGAGTAGGGTTTTAAAATTCTAACTTTTAAAAAAATGTTAGAGAAAGCAAAACAAAGATTGGGACTCTTGCATGTGGAAACGGCACACCTGAAATAAAGATGGACAAACGTCAAGTTTTTTTTTAAGTTTCTTAATTTTTTATTAAAATAGACAAATTTCACATAACACAATATTAAAATGAGTTTTCCAGGCCCTTTACATTTGTTTAGCAGTAATAATGCTGTCAAAACCCCACACAAGAGATTGGTGTGCAAAATTAAAGCACATGGTATTGGTGGTAATGTATTGATGTTGATAGAGAACTGGTTGGCAAACAGGAAGGAAACAAAGAGTAGGAATAAATGGGTCCTTTTCAGAATGGCAGGCAGTGACTAGTGGGGTACCACAAGATTCAGTGCTGGGACCCCAGCTATTTACAGTATATATTAATGATTTAGATGAAGGAATTGAATGTAATATATCCAAGTTTTCAGATGACACTAAGCTGAGTGGCAGTGTGAGCTGTGAGGAGGATGCTAAGAGGCTGCAGGGTGACTTGGACAGGTTAGGTGAGTGGACAAATGTATGGCAGATGCAGTATAATGTAGATAAATGTGAGGTTATCCACTTTGGTGGTAAAAACAGAGAGACATTATCTGAATGGCAGCAGATTAGGAAAAGGGGAGGTGCAACGAGACCTGGGTGTCATGGTACATCAGTCATTGAAAGTTGGCATGCAGGTACAGCAGGCGGTGAAGACCTTCATAGCAAGAGGATTTGAGTATAGGAGCAGGGAGGTCTTACTGCAGTTTTACAGGGCCTTGGTGAGGCCACTCCTTGAATATTTTGTACAGTTTTGGTCTCCTAATCTGAGGAAAGACATTCTTGCTATTGAGGGAGTGCAGCGAAGGTTCACCAGACTGATTCCTGGGATGGCAGGACTGACATATGAAGAAAGACTGGATCAACTAGGCCTTTATACATTGGAGTTTAGAAGAATGAGAGGGGATCTCATAGAAGCATATAAAATTCTGACGGGATTGTACAGGTTAGATGCAGGAAAAATGTTCCCGATGTTGGGGAAGTCCAGAACCAGGGGTCACAGTCTAAGAATAAAGGGTAAGCCATTTAGGACCGAGACGAGGAGAAACTTCTTCACTCAGAATTGTGAACCTGTGGAATTCTCTACCACAGAAAGATGTTGAGGCCCGTTCGTTAGATATTTTCAAAAGGGAATTAGATATGGCCCTTACGGCGAAAGGGATCAAGGGGTATGGAGGGAAAGCAGGAATGGAGTACTGAAGTTGCATGATCGGCCATGATCATATTGAATGGTGGTGCAGGCTCGAAGGGCCGAATGACCTACTCCTGCACCTATTTTCTGTGTTTCTACACCTAATCCCTTTGGCTCTAACCTTTAATGAGGAATTTAATGGTGTACTTACTGTGGAAGAGCCGAAGTTTTCGCCGGTTTCCGTGAGTTGGCTGATTACACAGATTACCGGCTCGGTGGGGGGGCACAACAGAGCTATCAATGACAGACCACAACTTCAGGATTTCTGTGTGCGCCGTATCCCGAGTTGTGGTCATTTTCAAACGCTTGCTGTCATCCTGACTGCAAATTCCGGGCCAATATTAGTTTTTTTATTCTAGGAATACCATTGCTTTGTTTTCGTTCCTCCTTCTCTCCTGCTGTGCACTACATTCCAATCCCACAAATAAAGAAGCACACAGTCCAGCTGCCCTCAGACATCTGGCAATGATGCTTGTGACCTGGTAGCTCAGAGGTACATGAGAAACCAGAGGTGACTTGCTTTATGTATGTTCTGCTTTCTTCTTCCCCCTTTCAAAATGCTTGGCTTTCATTTTGCAGTTCACTTTAACCTCGTGACCCAAGATTGAGAATCTGGGGTAGGTGTCAACTTTGCTGCCTGTGCAGAAACCTGGCGGAATGGAGATCTCCCAATTTTCAGTCCCTTGAAGTCAATGGAACAACAGTCGGGTGGGTTCTCCAGCAGGTGGGGTGATCCACTCTGCCGAATTACCACCCAGACGGTGATGTTGAAAATAACCCGTCTCTGCATCCTATTGCTCCGTGGCACAACACAGGGAAGCAATATACTGGGTCGCCAAGCCGTTCACAAGAACATCATTCAATTATATCCTCTGTTTAGCTAATCCTATTTTTGAATTCTGAAAGTGCTTTCAAGTTTCTTACAGAAAATCATTTGTTTACAGTTACTAATTGAAGGAAGAAGCAATAATGAGAAAGACCCAAACTAGCCAGTTTTATTTAATTATGGAAAATACCTAGAATTCTTGGGAGTGAAGCAGTTATCACTTGTAATCATGATTTTATCTGGAATTTTTCATTTCTGTATTTTTAGTTTTATTTCTTTTTCAAATCTCACTGCATTCTATCATCCGTGACAAGCAGTGCTCTATATTTAGCCACAAAGTGCTTCTGGAATACAGCCTGGGATGACTGACTCACAATTTACTTCTCTTCTTTCTCAATTCTTCAAGCAATGTGACTGGGACTTGGAATGGTGTTCCACTAACGTGACACTGTGTATTGGAACTCCAGGATGCTTTCTACTTTTACTGTGCTATCTATAAAGATAATGGTTTTAGATTTACTCCTCTCCTTTTACAAGATATTTCTCATAATTCGCGATTATCATAATTGGATGTAATATTTTGCTTCATTCACTGTGATACCGTTGATCAAGCCAAATGCATGCATCACCAAAATGGTGGTGTGACCAGTCAATAGCAAAGCTTGAAAGAAAGCTCACCACTCTTTCCCACCCCCACATGTCATGGACCATTCACCTGAGAAAATAACAAGTGGTCTGTTTTGAGGTCTCTACCAATCCCTCTGGGAGGTGTGAGGGCAGAGTGTGGGTTGAATGTCCCTCGACATATATCAAAAAAAATCTTCAGTTAAAATTTATCAATTTGACTGTCACATGAGCATTCATCCTTAGAAAATCCGATATCCTTTTTGTAAGGAGACAGTGAAAACTGACAAGTTTTACTAATAAATGATCTTTCTAATATTGCAAAATTGCATACATTTTAAAAGATCTGTTTATAATTAAGGCTCAATAGCTACCAAACTCAGTAGTTACTGGTTTTGTGTCCTATTTGAGTCCATTAGCTAGTTTATCCAATACTGGAGGGGAATTGGAGAGAATTCAGCTAATTTTTATCCTTAAATTAGCTCTGGGACGGAACATCCCCTCCATGGTGCAATTTTTCATGTTCTGTTTCTGGTCATTTGCAATGTAAATTAGTGATGCATGATTATTTTGTCAATCCCAGCTGATGCTTCCATTTGGTAGCAGCATGAGATTATTTGCTATGTCTAAAGACTTTCTATTATTTTAGTTGTATAATGTTTTAATAACTTGTGTTTTGCATTATTTCAGTGATGTATGCATTTGATTTGTACAATAGTACAGTTCAAGATGCAAAATATTACATGTAATGGTTTCGTAATGTTAATGTAACTGGCAGCTTATTTTAAACTCTTTTGTAACTCGTGTAGCAAATGCTGACATTGCCTCCCGTACCCCCTTTACTCTGACCCCTTTATGTTACCTATCAAATCTCCTCTAGTTGTCTTACTATTTCTCCCCTTGGGGACTCTATTTTAAAACTCATTTGGATTTTACAGGCATTCTCAATACTCAGAGATTTGGGGGTGCTTGTGCAAGATACACAGAAAGTTAGCATGCAAGTACAGCAAGCAGTAAGGAAGGCCTTTATTGCAAGGGGGTTAGAGTATAAGAGTTAGGAAGTCTTGCTGCAATTGTACAGGGCCTTGGTGAGACCACAGCTGGAGTACTGTGCACAGTTTTGGTCTCCTTATCTAAGGAAGGATATACTTGCCTTGGAGGCGGTGCAACAAAGTTTCACTAGATTGATTCCTGGGATGAGGGCTGTCTTATGAGAGATTGTGTAGAATGGGCCTCTACTCTCGAGCTTCGAAAAATTAGATATGATCTAATAGAAACGTACAAGATTCTGAATGGGATTGACAGGGTAGATGCTGAGAGGTTGTTTCCCCTGGCTGGAGTGTCCAGAACTAGAGGGTGCAGTCTCAGGATAAGAGGTAGGCTATTTAAGACCGAGATGAGGAGGAATTTCTTCACTCAAAGGGTTGTGATTCTTTGGAATTCTCTGCCCCAGAGAGCTGTGGATGCTGAGTTTCTGAATATATTCAAGGCTGAGATAGACGGACAAATTTTTGGAGTTTAGGGGAATCAAGTTATATGGTGATCAGGTGGGAAAGTAGAGCTAAGGTTGATGATTAGCCATGATCTTATTGATTCGTGGAGCAGGCTCAAGGGGCCGTATGGCCTACTCCTGCTTCTATTTCTTATGTTCTTATAAATGCATAGAATTTTACAGCACAGAAGGAGGCCTTTGTGCCTGTGCTGGCTGGCTGTAAGAGCTATTTAGTTCAACTCTTTCCTCATACTTTAATTTAAAAAAAAATAAATAAATCATTTCAAATGTTCAAAACTTCCCGTCTAAAGATTTCCACCACTGTTTCTGGTAAGACATTCCATGTTCTAACAATCTCTTTCCTTTGGTCTTTTGGCAATGATCTTACATTTTTGTCATCCAGTTACAACCCCCTCGACAGTTTAAGATCGCTTTTTTCTGATTTTTTTCTTTAACCTGATCAATGTCCTGTTGCTGTGATGTTTAGTTTCCAACAATCACGGCTGTTAAGATGGCCTTAATTTGCATTTTGGAGCCAAAGGTTCTAGTCAAAAAATGTAGCTAGTCGGGGGAGCACAGACATCAAAAAATGGGCAGCAAAACCCAACTCAGTAATTGAACTTCCAGACAGGTACTACAAGTTCAGCCTCGGACTCTGACATATAAATAGACCTCTGCAACACAGACACTTACCAGGGATTTACATACTGTATTGACAATTCTGTGCAAGAATAAGCTTAATATTTGTGGCTTTGCAATATTACTAGTGCTTTTGCATGGCTACAATCAGATGAACATCATGGTCATGGCCAAAACCATTTTTGCAAAATTATTTATTTTCTCCCACTTGCCAGTTTAGTATTGGTAGCTTTGGGGGAGGAATCAATGTGATCCAATGCTGAGGCTTCTGATGGTTCTTCATTGGTACCTACTGACTGACTGAATGAAACAGATATAACCCCTCACTTCAGCAAATCAATTTTTACCCTGCTGACATGGCATCTGAGACATGACATCTGAGGTGTGATACCTCTGAAAGACTTAACAATATAGACAAGCACTTCAAAGAATCATAGAAATTTACGGCCATTCGGCCCATCGTGTCCGTGTTAGCCGAAAAAGAGTTATCCAGCCGAATCCCACTTTCTAGCTCTGTCCATTGCTTTGTTGGTTACGGCACTTCAAGTGACATAAGATAGTTCAATATTTTATACAATATAGTTCACATAATTCTAACGGTACAATTTTATTAATGATGCAACGATTTATGGGCAGGTAGGATCTCTGTCACTGCCCTTTTTTATAGAGCTTTTAAAAGAGAGGCTAACGGGAGATGTGCAGATCTCCTTCCACTGGCTGCACTCCACAGTATAAAGCCTCCCCAATCAGGAAACCAATGGCATCGTAGATCCACAAACATATCGGGTGGGGCCCTCACAATTCCACTGTTGCTGCAACTGGGTTTATGTTCCACAGCAAAGCCCAATTTTAAAAGTAAAAATGGGGAAGAGTGATGTACAATGGCTATTCTCCCTAGACAGGAGAGAGACAACTAAACTGGTTGAAAGTGTTTTTTATTTTAAATTAAAATTGCTGACCTTAAATGATTGATGATAGTATTTGCTAAGCAATTAGCAACTCCAGCCCTACACCTGCTCCAATGAGTGGTGTTATTGTTTTGCAAATTAGATGGGATAAATAGATGGGACTTAAATTGATACCCTAAAATTAAAATCTCTAATAATTAAAATGATCAAGACAGTATATCCTCTTGTGCTGTGTTTTTTTTGTGGAATTGCTTGCAATTAAAGTAGTTTCTCATTGCTAGAGTGCTCAAATCAGTCAGCTTAAATTCAGTGGGGCCAAAATTCAGGGTCTCGGTAAAACCCGTTACTGCCTGTGTGTGGCGGATATGTGGCGGAATCCCGTGGCTGCCGCTTTGTGGTCAACTGGCCGCCCCAACCCAAATTCAGGTGGGGGACTTTTCGGCCTGTTCCCACTGCTGCCGACTGCAGCAAGCGCATCATCAAAGCGCGCACCACCGCTATCCCTCACCTGCAAAATACACCGACCCAAATTCACCTAAAAAAATTATTGCCCCGCCGCGCGGTGCCCCCGGCAACTTTCTCTTGTCGGTACACCTTCAGCTGACTGTGTGCAGCACAGTGGCCCTTCAAGGGGAGGGCCCACTGCCGTGGCCACCATGTCTTTATTTTTGACAGCTGACTTCCTGATCTTGGGTGCCAGGCCACTAGCCTGGCCGAAACCCTCTCTGGCGGCCCAGTGGCCAAAGAATTTTTAAAAAATGCCAGATTCTCTTCCCTTTAATGGAGGGGAGAGAGCGTGGTGACGCGCACGCGTTATAACGTCACCACCGTTGGTGGCGGAATTCCGATCCCGCCCCAACCTCCGCCCCTCAGCCTGCCTTACCGCCTCACTTCCGCCCCCACTATGACAGACTTCTGGTCCAACTTTAAAAAAACAACAAAGTCTCAAATTGACGGAAAGGCGCCTCAATGATTCCAGTGGAAAAAAACTTCAAGAAAAAGGTAGGTCCGCCTGCTTTCTGGCGGCCCTGAATTTCGGCCCCAGTGTGTGGGGAAACAATTGTGTGTGTGCAAGATTTCACGTGTAAATTGTTGGAAAGTTGCTGTTGTGACTTGCATTTTGCAGCATAGTCCTTCCCTGAAGCCTTCTCTTCTTAGGCAGTACCCCGGAGTCAAGAATGACTTGCTTCCACACTAAAATGAGTTCTAAGGTGACTGATGAGACCAATGTGGGATCTACAGTCTGTGTCACAGGTGGGGCAGATGGTGCTTGGAGGGACGGGTGGGTGGGGTGCTTGATTTATCGTACGTTCCTTCCCCTGTTTGTACTTGGCTTTCGCGTGCTCCCGGTGAAGATGCTTGAAGTGTTCGGCGCCTTCTTGGATGCTTCTCGTCTACTTTGAGCGGTGTTGGGCCAGGGATTCCCAAGAGTCGATGGGAATGTTACATTTTTTCAAGGAGGCTTTGAGGGTGTCCTTGAAGCGTTTTGTTCTGCCCTCCTGGGGCTCGCTTGCCGTGTCGTAGCTCAGAGTAGAGTGCTTGTTTCGGGAGTCCAGTATTGGGCATGTGGACAATGTGACCCGCCCACCGGAGCTGATCGAGCGTGGTCAATGCCTCGATGCTTAGGATGTTGCCTGAGAGAACGCTGACGTTGGTGCGCCTATCTTGCCAATGAATTTGCAGGATTTTATGGAGGCAGCATTGGTGGTACTTCTCCAGTGCTTTGAGGTGCCTACTGTACATAGTCCATGTCTCTGAAGCTTATAGGAGGGCGGGTATCACTACTGCTCTGTAGATCCTGGTCTTCGAATACTCCTTTCCTCTGGTGGCCGAAGGCTGCACTGGCACACTGAATGCGGTGTTGGACTTTGTCATTGATGTCTGTCCTTGCTGATAGTAGGCTGATTCTTAGGGAAGGTCTATTGGACAAGCACTGCAAAAGTTGCACTGCCAGCTCGTATGATTGGGTTGACTTTTCATCCGGTCTGTTTGTATTTTGGGAGAGTGAGTAGTCATTTCAATTTAAGTACTCCATTTGTCATCCCTCCCAAAATATGGTGAGAAAAGCTTTCCACCAGCAGGCAGTTTTTAATCTAATTTCCTGCAGCTCTTCGAGACCTGCCATGTCAGCTCTGAATGTTTAAAAATTGCTGCTGAGATGAAATTGGTGATGAATTAGTGAGACAGAATAGAATTCCTTCACACCCAGGCATGTTAGTAGTTCAGACATTTGGTACCAACAAGCTACTGCTGTGTGAGAACTGGTGGATAGAAGTTTGTTTGATGCTACTCTTCACTTTAACACAGGAAACATGTTCACTTGCTTATCCATTCTTCTAATTGTGATGCAAAGTTCAACATTATTGCATTCAACAAATAAGCAATGATCAATGCTAGATAAATGTCTTAACATTTTTTTTTAAACTTTCCTGTATTTTTTCATGTGTAAACATCCCATCAGACAAAAATGCTCAAAAGATGGAGAAGGGAAAATCTGAGGAGGAGGAAATGGGAACCTTATGAACTATTCCCCATGTTGCTGAATGACCATGATAAACATGCTGTAACCAACTGGTGGTTATGTATTTGGTAAAGGCTGATGGGTGTGTCTGATACTAAGAATACCTCACAACAAACCAAGGCAGAAACTAGCTGGAGGGAAATACTGCAATAAATAATGAGACCCATTGCTGGCAATAGAAACATAGAAAAACAGGTGCAGGAGTAGGTCATTCGGCCTTTCGAACCTGCACCACCATTCAATAAGATCATGGCTGATCATTCACCTCAGTACCCCTTTCCTGCTTTCTCTCCATACCCCTCGGTCCCTTTAGTCGTAAGGGCCATATCCAATTCCCTCTTGAATATATCTAATGGACTGGCATCAACAACTCTCTGTGGAAGAGAATTCCACAAGTTAACAACTCTCTGTGAAGAAGTTTCTCCTCATCTTGGTCCTAAATGGCTTACCCCTTATCATGGTTCTGGACTTCCCCCAACATCAGGAACATTCTTCCTGCATCTAACCTGTCCAGTCCCGTCAGAATTTTGTATGTTTCTATGAGATCCCCTCTCATTCTTCTAAACTCCAGTGAATACAGGCCCAGTCGATCCAGTCTCTCCTCGTATGTCAGTCCTGCCATCCCGGGAATCAGTCTGGTGAACCTTCACTGCATTCCCTCAATAGCAAGAACGTCCTTCCTCAGATTAGGAGACCAGAACTGAACACAATATTCCAGGTGAGGCCTCACCAAGGCCCTGTACAGCTTGCAGCAAGACCTCCCTGCTCCTATACTCAAATCCCCTAGCTATGAAGGCCAACATGCATTTGCCGCCTTCACCGCCTGCTGCACCTGCATGCCAACCTTCAATGACTGATGTACCATGACACCCAAGTCTTGTTGCACCTCCCTTTTTCCTAATCTTCCACCATTCGGATAATATTCTGCCTTCGTGTTTTTGCCACCAAAGTGAATAATCTCACATTTATCCACATTATACTGCATCTGCCATGCATTTGCCCACTCACCTAACTTGTCCCAAGTTACCCTGCAGCCTCTTAGCATCCTCCTCACAGCTCATCCCGCCACCCAGCTTAGTGTCATCTGCAAACTTGGAGATATTATTCTCAATTCCTTCATCTAAATTATTGATGTATATTGCACTGAGCCCTGCGGCACCCCACTAGTCACTGTCTGCCATTCTGAAAAGGACCCGTTTATCTCGACTCACTGTTTCCTGTCTGCTGACCAGTTCTCTATCCACGTCAATATATTACCCCCAATACCATGTGCTTTAATTTTGCACACCAATCTCTTGTGTGGGACCTTGTCAAAAGCCTTTTGAAAGTCCAAATACACCACATCCACTGATTTCCCTTGTCCACTCTACGAGTTATATCCTCAAAAAATTCTAGAAGATTTGTCAAGCATGATTTCCCTTTCATAAATCCATGCTGACTTGGACTGATTCTGTCACTGCTTTCCAAATGCGCTGCTATTTCATCTTTAATAATTGATTCCAACATTTTCTCCACTACTGATGTCAGGCTAACTGGTCTATAATTTCCTGTTTTCTCTCTCCCTCCTTTTTTAAAAAATGGTGTTAGATTAGCTACCCTCCAGTCTATAGGAACTGATCCAGAGTCGATAGGCTGTTGGAAAATGATCACCAATGCATTCACTATTTCTAGGGCCACTTCCTTAAGTACTCTGGGAGGCAGACTATCGGGCCCCGGGGATTTATCAGCCTTAATCCCGTCAATTTCCCTAACATAATTTCCTGACTAATAAGGATTTCCTTCAGTTCCTCCTTCTCGCTAGACCCTCGGTCCCCTAGTACTTTCGGAAGGTTATTTGTGTCTTCCTTCGTGAAGACAGAACCAAAGTATTTGTTCAATTGGTCTGCCATTTCTTTGTTCCCCATTATAAATTCACCTGATTTTGACTGTAAGGGACCTACGTTTGTTTTCACTAATCTTTTTCTTTTCACGTATCTGTAGAAGCTTTTGCACTCAGTGGAGTGAAGGTAGATGTCAGACATTTAAGGTATTTAGAGGTTCCATTCCATGCTGAAGGGGAAGGGTTTGGCAATGTCTAGAGATGTAAGCTGACAAATGGAACACTTTCCCCTTTGCAGGTTTACAATGTTGGCATCAAGTACTTTAGGTATAGACAGCACAGCCAGATGTCGATTAAGGCTCCCTTTACCCCAACAGGAGAGCAGTCCAATTTCCATTTCCTGCGTCAGCCTCTCTGAGCAAATGAATGGAAAACTCTGCGTGGTTTTACCCTGTAGGTGTGATTTAGAACATGCGTTGAGACTGACCAAACGCATCTCGAACTGTTACAATTGTCAAAAATGGGAGACATCAGCTTGGGCTGTGATGAAGTCAGAACGAATATTTGAAAGGACCATTTTTTAAATGACTTTGATAGCCAGTTTCTCTCTATCCTCTATTTTCACTATTTTAAAGTCATGTATTCTCAAAATCGAACCAGGCTTTCAGAACATTTTTTCAGTGATCCATGTTAAAATGTATTTCAGGAACAATTATTAAAATGGTATCTCGCTATAGTTTCTGTAGCAAAGTAGCAGGGGTGTGAGATTAGTTGATGTCATCACTTTGCATTGCAGGTATATCCATCCAGCAGTCCCATTATAGATTTTGTTTCTCTAAACTTGTGTTTGAGCTGCACACTAGAGTGACTAATTGATGCTTAAAGGTTATTGTTTACAGGCGGTGGTAGTGGTGGGAGCAGTTTGAGGTGGCGAATGACAAGTCTTGCACAGGCAGCATATTGGTTCAAGAATCATTTTACCTTACAGATACGAGTATCAACTGCTGTTTGTTGTAGATGTGTGCGATGCAGTGCATTATAATAAATGCCAGTGAGCCTTTCAGGAGCCAAATATGCTTCGAGTTTGAAGCTCTTGACTCCAATTCTCAAGAGTTCCACTGAATTATTTTCAAAAGCGCAATGAAATCTTTCAGGCGTCAATGCCATAGATACAAGTGCATTCAGAAGGGCAAAAATGTCATTAGCTATTTTAGCTTGTTTCATCATCCATGATCTATTTCAGAACCCCATTTGATAAGTGTTCTTTTGCTTCTGAAGTGAATTTATGTAATTCTGCAACAAAGGACTCTAGTCGTATGATTCATTGCCCTTCTTGACCTTCCCCCAGGAATTAATATTCAAAGTTCTTGTTCTTAAAGGAGAAGGGCACTCAATTGAATTTTATGTAGTAAATATTAAAGAAAAAGATACTTAGTTCTATAGCTGAGGCAGTGGCTTTGCTTTTTAGACATCGAGACCTTGGAGACGGTGCAGAGATTTACTAGAATAGTACCAGGGATGAGGGAGTTCAGTTATGTGGAGAGGCTAGAGAAGCTGAGAATGTTCTCTTTTTAGAGCAGAGAATGTTAAGGGGAGATTTAATAGAGGTGCTCAAAGAGGGTTTTGATAGTGGATAGGAAGAAACTGTTTCCACTGGCAGGTCAGAAACCAGAAGACTTTTACGATAATTGGCAAAAAAGTTAGGGAAAGATGAGGATTTATTTCCTGCATATTGAGTTGTAATCTGGAATGCATTGCCTGAAGGGGTGATAGAAGCAGATTCAATAATTTTCAAAATGGAATTGATATACTTAAAAAGGGCGATGGAGAAGGAGCAGTGAAATGGAACTAATTGGATAGCTCTTTCAAAGAGCCAGCATGGGCCCAATGGCCTCCTGTCCTGTAGGATTCTATGTGCCGGATTTTGCTGTAGAAATAATAGTGGGGTTAAAAGCACTCACCATTATTAAAGTGTAAATCGGACAGCAACTTCCGGCGACCGCACATGCGCAGTTAAATGCGGAAGCCCAGAAGTTGCTATCAGAAATGCCCTGCTCCTCCAGAAGCTGAGCGAGAATGGTATCTCAGTGAGAGACTTTCCATTCAAATACATTGAATGCGAAAAGGTGCTGCACTTACCTCGCCAGAAAAAGTTAGGAATTGTCCATTCCAGTGAAAGTACATTTTTAACAGCATGCTGAGTTATAATTGCTGCCAAATGACCTCTCTGGCCCTGAAAATTCACATTTACAAGTGTGGAGTCTCATTCCTTCAGATTTTAATTACTGTTGGTAATTTTAAGAATTTTTTTTTAAACTTTTTTTTTTTCTGTCTCTCAATCCCATTTTCTTTCCCCCTTTCACTTTTTGTAGCTGACTTGACATTGAATTAATTATGCTAACTGACACTTCCTGCGCTGCTCATTAACTAATCTTCAATCTGATTAGTTAAGGAAATACAGTTTCTTGCCCTGTTCACATAGATACCCTGTAGAGGGTGCTGTGCCATTTTGGTGCTCAAATTTACAGTAAGTTCCAGTGCAAAATCCCATAGAAAGTGTGCGGGCAAGTGATGGAACAGTTGGAGCCATTCATTCACCACTGAAAATAAATTCCGGGCCAATGATTCTATGAGTCCTTGCCATTCTGCCTGGAAGAGGTTTAGAATGTAATCATCTACTGCTACAGTTATAGTTAAATGAAGCTTCAATTTAATGTTGAGGTTGACCTGGCACTGGAGCAAAGAGGAATGAGACATACTGGAGGCGAGAGTCTCACTGTGCTTTGCCTCAGTCTCATTTTGGTCATTGACACCCAATTTGCACTCCAAGTGCAGCGTAGGTGTGACATGCACCACTGTTTCGACTAATGTTAAACCTACAGGCTGGATGGCCTCCTTCTGGGCCGTAATGACTCTGTAATGTGATTGCACTGTAAGTGTCTGGAGCTCATTCTGTGTTGGTGCTTCTGTACTATTTTGTAAGGGATGAAACTATAAATAGTGTATGAAGTATACTTTAAAATAACTTCTCCCCTTCTCCATAGTGGATGTATCCTCTGAAATTGCAGCAAAAAAGCAACAAGAACTTAATTTATTTTATTTTCAGGGTTCAGCAGGCATCTATATTGTTAGGGTGAGTTAAAAGCCATGACTAACGGGCTAGAATAAAGCTAAATTGCTGCCAGTTTGGATAATTGAGCTGAGCTGGAGGAAATTAGAACAAGATTTGACACCTGGGCACTAGCTCACTATGGCCTGATGCAGATGGGGTGTCATCTGAGTCCATGGGCTCAATTTTCTCCGGTCTTTTGCGTAGTTTTTTTGGCGTGCCCGTTTTCTTTGCTGTATTTATTTTTTTCCAAGTTCCCCCCCTGCGACCTGCGCCGGCGTAATTGACTCAGTTACGATTTTTCTAGGCCCGTTTTATTTTAACGTTTTGATGAGGCAGCGTTCCCTCATGTCTGCGACAGCTTTTACGATTTTTCGCAGTTTGGCCAACATTTTTTCCTCCTAGGTCGGCGTATCTGGCCACTCCCGAAAAACCTTCTGGGCACTTAAGAAAACCAGCACACATTGAGAAATCGGCGTTGACAGACACCATTGTTTTTAAATTGAAGATTTTGGAGGGGTCAAGAACACTGTCAAAATCAATAATAAAGTTCAACTTTTTTTTTTAACCTATCAACGTAGTAAATGTAAATTTGTTGGATTTCAGAAGTTTTCTCTTTTTTTTTACTCACTTACATGCCACCACCGAACGTCTTGAAGCAGGGCTGGAGGGTTATAGCTTTGGCCAGCAGAATCGCTGCGCCGAGGGCCAGAGGACCTGCAGGGAGGTGGAGAATCTGGAGGGTTTTTTTAGGCGCACTTTGTGGTGCGAAAAACGGGCGTCCAGGTCGGGACTGCGCCGTTCTAGGCGCGGCTCGAAACTTGGGCCCACAGACATCGGAAGGCTTTGAGCCCAGGGAGTGAGGTGCCGATTGGAAGGTTTCTGAAGATTGCAATGAGTGAGGTGGGGTGGAGAGAAAGGGAGAAGTCACGTGTATGAAACACCAAAATTAGTATGCAGGTACAGCAAGTAATCAGGAAGGCAAATGGAATGTTGGCCTTTATTGCAAGGGGGATAGAGTATAAAAGCAGAGAATCCTGCTACAACTGTACAGGGTATTGGTGAGGCCACACCTAGAGTACTGCATACAGTTTTGGTCTCTGTATTTAAGGAAGGATATACTTGCATTGGAGGCTGTTCAGAGAAGGTTCACTTGGTTGATTCCAGAGATGAGGGCGTTGAGATGAGGATAGGTTGAGTAGATTGGACCTATACACATTGGAGTTCAGAAGAATGAGAGGTGATCTTATTGAAACATACAAGATAATGAGGGGGCTCAACAAGGTGGATTCAGAAAGGATATTTCCACTCACAGGAAGCTAAAACTAGGGGACATAGGCCCCAAGTTTCCACATGATTTGCTCCTGATTTTTAGGAGCAACTGGTGGAGAACGGAGTATCTTAGAAATCGGAATTCTCCACATTTAAGTTTCTGCAGTTCTAGTCAGGTAGAACAGTTTCACTTTTGAACAGAATTTTTTTTTCAAAAGGGGGCGTGTCCGGCCACTGACGCCTGATTTGAAAGTTTCCACAGTGAAAACGTACTCCAAACTAACTTAGAATGGAGCAAGTGAAGATTTTTGTAGGCTTGAAAAAACCTTGACTACACATTAAAAAATCAGGCGCAGGTTACAAATTAGGCATCCGGAACAAGGTGGGGGGGGAGGGGGGGAAGGGAAGTCATTACATTCTACAATAAATCCTTAGTTGTACTTATATAAATATTATACAAATAAATCCAACCTGAATAAAAATTTATAAGCAAAGAAAAGATTAAATAAACAATGTTCCTACCTATGTGAAAGTGCTTCAGGCAGGCTTTTCAGGCAGCGGTTTGCCATCGGGACCGACCGACGGCAGGGTGGGGAGGCAGGGAGAAGGCTGCAGGAAGCCTCATTACTTGAGGCAGCCGTTCCCGACGGCAGGGGCGGGAGGCAGGGAGAAGGCTGCAGGAAGCCTCATTACTTGAGGCAGCCGTTCCCGACGGCAGGGAGGGGGAGGCAGGGAGAAGGCTGCAGGAAGCCTCATTACTTGAGGCAGCCGTTTGCCGTCGTGTCTGACCGACGGCAGGGGGAGAAAGTTGCAAGAAGCCTCAGTGCTGATCATGGAAGTGCAATGTGGTTTTATTAAAAAATGTTAAAAATTGAACCGCTACAAAGAATTTGAATAGTCTCAAACAAGTGCATGTGTCCCGTTTATCACAGTCTATCTTTAATTACAGAATGCACTCCCTCACCCTCACACACAGAAATATCAAGAAAATTAAAATACAAGCCTTTGCAAGGGTTCAATAAACAAATTTTCACTTTTTCTGCAGCACTTTTTAAAATGGCCGAGTGCCAATGTTTCCTTCAGACTGCGCGTGCGGGAACGCTCCAACGCGCACGCGCAGGGTTGCCGGCACGAAAAAAACTCATTTAAATTGTACCCGCCCCCTCCTACTTACAAAATCGGCGCGAGTGGTAGGCTCCGCCCCCTGGGCGCCGCGCCAAGCAGACATCAAGCTGCAAAGCGCTCGAGAATAGCGCGTTTTTTTTCAGGCGCCGTTTGTTTTGCCGCGTGTGTAAACTTGGGACCATAGTCTCAGAATAAGGGGTTGCCCATTTAAAACTCAGATGAGGAGAAATTTCTTCTGAAGGTTGTAAATTTATGGAATTCTCTGCCCCAGAGAGCTGTGGAGGCTGGGTCATTGAATATATTTAAGGTAGAAATAGATAGATTTTTGAGGGATAAGGGAGTAAAGGGTTATGGGGAGCGGGCAGGGAAGTAGAGCTGAGTCCATGATCAGATCAACCATGATCTTATTGAATGGCGGAGCAGGCACGAGGGACCAAATGGCCTACTCCTGCTCCCATTTCTTATGTTATTTAAGACTGCAATTAGTTAAGAGGATGGGGGAAAGAGAGAGGAGAAGTCACAAGACCTTGGGTGTGGTCCATCCAAACAGACCTTTGGGAGAGAGAGAGAGAGAGCTGCAAACCTGTGCTGCCTGCTTTCCCGCCATTTTGAGTATCTTTCAAAGTACGGGGGCAATACTGACAATGCCATACCTTGTGCGAGCCTTCTGCATCATGGTGCTATGTAGGAGACAATTGATTCGACGTCAACGAATCAGGAACATCAGAGCCCATAGGGTGCTGGGCAGCAGGTCTTACCCACCTCGGGTCTATTGAGACAGGCATTTGTACCTCCACCTGAGTGATGCAGACTGTATCAGAAGGCTGCGTTTCCGCAAAGAAGTTGTAACTGAGCTCTGAGAGGTGGTCAAAGCAGACCTGCAACCTAGAAGCATCAGTGGACTGCTTTGTCAGTTGAAGTGAAGGTTACAGCTGCATTTTCATTCTGTGCCTCTGGCTCGTTTCAAACTACAACTGGGGATGTGTGCGCCATCTCTCAACATGCAACACATGTCTGCATTCGCCAGGTTACAGCTGCACCGTATGTACGGAGGAATAATTTCATAAAGTCCCCCATGACTGCCCAAGCAATCCATGACAGAGCTGTGGGCTTCTCCAGGATTGTTGGCTTCCCAAAGTTACAGGGCTGCATTGATTGTATCCACATTGCCTTTGGAGGATTCTGAGATGTACAGAACAGAAAAGGCTTCCACTCCATTAATGTACAGTTGGTGTGTGACAACATGCATCATATCATGTCAGTCGATGCAAGATACCCTGGGAGCCCCCCTGATGCATTCATCCTAAGCGACAGCATTTTTTCTGCCATGTTTCAGCAGCAGCAGCCAGAAGGGCAGAGCTGGCTACTGGGAGACAAAGGGTACAGCCTCGCCACCTGGCTCATTGCGCCCCTATGCGTAACCCGGACGGAAGCTGACTGGGAATAGAACATGTCACACATTGCGATGCACAGCACCGTAGAGAGGACCATTGGCATCTTGAAACAGTGTTTCCGATGCCTGGACCATTCCGGAGGCTACTTGCTATATTCCCCTGAGATTGTCGGTCAGTTCACTGTTGTGCGCTGCATGCTGCATAACTTAGCCATCATGAGGCAGCAGCACCTTGTAGTGCAAGACCCAGCTGCAGTGAGAGTGGCTGATAATGATGTGGAAGATGCAGGTGACAAGCAGGAGCTGGAAGAGGAAGAGGACGATGAGGATGAGGAAGCCATGCAAGTGCCTGAGGCCGGAGCACGACGGCAGAGGAGGATGGGCCATCGTGCTCCATTAACAATTGCTCAAGCCTTGCGCCAGCAGCCCATCCGTGAACGCTTTACTGATGCCTGAGGGCTCAGCGACAACTATTCCACATGGACATGTTTATTGTTTGGAGCTGTTCCATAATGTTGTGTTGTGTTAATGGAACAAATAATGGAAATGATTCAGTTTTGATGTAAAATATATTTTATTCAAAAGTTTAACACAGTTCTTTTGTACTTAACTTAACCTTAATAAAATTATTCTTGTATCAAACTTTACTTTAAGATCACTTACAAACTTTTAAACTTGTAAATTTAAATAACTTACAAAAAACGTTTAATTTGAGAACAGTTACAACAGGCAACATCAATAATAATAGCAGCAGCAGCAAAGAAAGGCTGCACCCACCCATCTCTCCTCCACCTTATTCTAAGACCACCCGCTACATTTGGTCTTGGACTCGCCACCGCCCCTGCCCGCAGGCAGAGGCGTAGTGTTTCTGGGCTTGGTACCAAACTTATTCTTTCTAAGATCTCGGGTACTGTGCACCTGTTGAGGGGGTGGGGTGGGTGCGCCAGCAGTAGGCAGCAAGTTGGAGGGCCCAGCTTTGGGCTCTTCAGCGGCTGGTGTGGGGATTGGAGTGGAAGTGACAGTTGATTCTGTCAATGGGCGCAGGGTCTGGGCGTGTTACCTTATTGCAACAGCTAACTCCAACAGGCCATCCCTCATGCACCCTGACAGTGTCTCAACGACCTGCAACATTCCCTCCTTCATGGTCAGTGACAGTGTTTGCACTATCTCTGACATTCCCTCCTTGATGGTCACTGACAGCGCATCAGCTACCTCTTGACATTCCCTCCCTCATGGCCACTATTCCCTCACTGATGGTCCCGGATATCATTCCTATTTCTCGTGTCATTGCTGTTACTTCTCCTGACAGTCCTGCTACCTCATCACTCACCCCACTGATGGTCTCCAGGAGTGATCGGGTAAGGTCAATGCTCTCCGCACTCAATTACATCGTCTGAACCACATCTGTTAGATCCTGCACCTCAGGAGAGTGCAGTCGGGCTCTCCTTCCCTTTCTCCGCACGGGTGTGGCTTGCACCCCACCACTGGGACCCGCAACCTCGGAAAGTGGGACCCTGGGTGTGCCTCGCTGCACCACACCACTGGGACCCACAACCTCGGAAAGTGGGACCCTGGGTGTGCCTCGCTGCACCACACCACTGGGACCCACAACCTCGGAAGGCGGGACCCTGGGTGTGCCTCACTGCACCACACCACTGGGACCCACAACCTCGGAAGGCGGGACCCTGGGTGTGCCTCACTGCACCACACCACTGGGACCCACAACCTCGGAAGGCGGGACTCTGGGTGTGCCTCACTACACCACACCACTGGGACCCACAACCTCGGAAGGCGGGACCCTGGGTGTGCCTCGCTGCACCACACCACTGGGACCCACAACCTCGGAAGGCGGGACTCTGGGTGTGCCTCACTGCACCACACCACTGGGACCCGCAACCTCGGAAGGTGTGAAACCATGGAATGTCAAACCACTAGTCATGGAAGGGGCTGTCACCGCCATGAGCGACACCTTCTCCAAATCAGTACAACAGTGGGAGCTTCATCCAGCGCCATCCCCTCCCCCCACCATGTTCTTGGTCTGGAGGGTTGAATTGGAAGATGTTCTCCTCTTCAAGCTCGTCCACGTCTGAATCTTCTGCATCGTCGGGGTTGACCTCCAGTTCTGCAAAATATAATAGAACAATAATGGTTAGCAGCAGAGGAGGGGGCAGGGTGGGAGGCATGAGTAAGCTCACAGCGCAGGCAGCAGGCTGATTTGAAGGACCATAATGAATTTTCAGGACTTGCCCTCTCCCTCGAGTGTGGGCCCAGCTTGTGCAGTACTGATTGCTTTTCTCCAGGCAGGACCCATCAAAGCAGTGACCCGTTCTTCCTAGTGTGTCAGTGGGTGCAGATGTACTGGGCCTCCTCCTGTTCGAGTTCTTTCCCTTTTATTAAATGCCACCTTCCTCTGCAAAGATGAAAACCTAACTTTTTAAAGAGGGTGTCTTTCTGCTGGGTGGGACATACAGATGGTCACATTTACAATTGCAAATGCATTGAATAAATGAAAATATTACTTACACTAACTACTTGACCAAGGTCCTGCCACTTCTTTTTACACTGGCCTCCAGATCTCGTGGTGTTCACCATTGCACAGTAATTTTCTGCAACTTGATTCCAGCGTTTCTTCTTTTCTTTGGATGGAACTTTTATGTGACCTCTGCTGGTGTCCAGGAGCTCCTGCCATCTGTTCTCAATCACAGTAACTAGTGCCTCCACTTCTTCCTGTAAGAAATTCTTGGTCCTTGCACCGTATTGCAACTTGTATTATGCAGCTCCGATTTTTCCAATGCTCTCACACAGCACTCAACGTTCTCACACACACAACTGGCTCTTTAAAAATGGCCAATTGCCAACTCTGAGCTGTACTGCGCATGCGGGCCCATTGCAACGACGCCAGAAATATAACTTCTCTCCCCCCCCCCCCCCCCCCCGCGCATGCACAGAAGGTGCGGCATAATTTTTCGGTGCAGACAGCAGGCTCCACCCCCCCGAGGCGACTGGACACGCTGCGCGGTGCCAAATTCGAATCATACATCAGGGAAACTTTGGCAAATTATTTCTGGCCTAGAAAAAGGGCGTAACTCCTGTAATACACCAGAAAAAGGCCTTGGGCAAAATTGAGCCCCTTGTCTTTCTGTCTGGGAGTGTCACTGGCTTGAATTCATTCTATGATGGCTTTCCAAGTGCTAACAAACCAGCTGCTTCTACCCAAGCTATATTGAATTAAATTACAATGGTGCATAAAGTATGTTTTACAAATGCTGTGCTGAATAATGGCTATCTTTATTTTCTTCAAAGGAAACAGAGTGTTTTCTTTTATTTTTCTTCTTTTTCTAGTTCGCCTGTACAGGAAATCCTGGCTGAAAAGACAGACTGACAATTAGGGCTTTAGCATTTGCACTCTTGATCCTGATGGTGAACAAGGTCACCCGAGACAACTGATTATGAATTCAGCTTCCTCACTGGCCTGCTGTACTATTTTTATTTTATACTACCCACAGCCTGTAATTCTGCCAACTTTATTACTGCCAACTATATAAGTGCACATGCTACAATGTGCTCCCTTCACATCATAGTGTCCACTCCTCCAACATAAGAGAACCCTTCACTGCAGTTATTGGGCATTTTTTATGGTGTACAGTAATAGCTTAGGATTTATTTTGATGCAAGTACACACCCTTCCTTCTCCTTACCCAACACTAAAGTCAACTCTTAAATAATCTTTTATTCTGTTTAATTCAATGTAATTGAGTTTTGAAATCTCCTGTTCAGTAACTGGCATTTTACAGAAATCTTCAAGATCAAGTGCTCAGATGGTGGCCTGGTGGAGTATAAATATGTGCTATTGTGAAGTAGTAGGATACTAGTTCATGCCTGTGATTTCCTAATCTTGGAGTGGCTCGGGCTAGTTGGGGGAGGAGAAGGAAAGGTTGCATTAAGTGGGTACAAGGATGCAAATGTCAGATCATAACTGGCTGAATGTCTAGTTGTGGAGTAGATTTGGTCGTGGTCTGGGGGCATGTTGCAGCTTCGCATTATTGGCTGAAGGAAGGATGAGTTGGCATACCTGAGGCATAACGAAGAGGGTGGGAAAAAAATAGAAAGGGCTATGGAGAAGAGGGAAAATTTGAATGCTTAGGAGATCGAATCAATTTGTGCTTGGATATTTCACCTTCCAAATACCCCGATTCATATAAATAATGGAAATGCATATTAATTTTGTATTCTAAGCTTTTTTCAATGAGTATCTGCTCATTTATGAAATGGGAAACTGACTGTAATTAGTGTCTCAAGTCAGATCCTATCACAACATTGGTGTGGGCAGGGTTCTCTCAGACAGACGGAGACAGAGACACACGCACACACATTCACCATTTATTCTCAGCAGAGCCTTTGCACAGAATTAAACTAGTTCTCATTTGAAAGCTCAAACATATTGCTGTCTGCACACAGTTCCTCGGATGTTGCGGTTAGCAGTTTGCTTTTGTGCAAAGCAGTATTTCCTTGAGGCTAATGCAAATCAAACAAGGCTTATTCTGAGCCAAAATAAATTGACTTTTAGGTTTAAAGCTTCAAGCTCTAATAGTGTAATCTGAACAGATGCCTGTTATCAGTTTAAACAATTTTAACGCAGTAGTTTTATCCAGGAAGAAATTATTTCTTCAAAAGATATTCCAGAATGATCTTGGTTCTTAAGAACAAGTAACTGACAAAACTATTATTCTGCAGTTGAACCTCACTGGCCTTCCCACATAATAAAAATTCTATCACCATAAATCAAAAGTAATTTGAGATTTTAGAGTAACGTATTAAATATAATTTTTAGATATGTACTTGCTATGTTGAAAATCTTGTAAAAGATGCTTCCAGTGTGTGGGTGTACTGCACAGTGAGCATGAGTTGGTGTTAAGATCATTCTGGAATTCAGTATTCTGTCAAGCTAGTCCTGCTCCTTTTGGCCAGAAGCTGTTGCAAAATGTGCTGGTCTCTGTTGACCGGAGCAGTGCTAATCAGTGTGATTGTACATCGCTATGTTAAACTTAGTCCCCTCTATTGTGGATGTATCCAATTTGCAATGTCCTGTCACAGGATTAAAATGATCATGCTTACTCTCTGAGACTTCAATATTGAAATGGTAAACTAAATTAGATGTGGAGTGTGATCTACTTGAAGAAATTGTGCAGAATATGATTGTGTATGATTTGATATATTTAAAATCCAGATTAGATAATTGTTTTAAATTGGACATCAATTAAGTTTGTCAAACTGAAGCCATCAATTCTATATACATAACAAACAAAGTTGCTTGGACATTTATTTCTAACTGTTTTTTCTTCCTTTTTCCATGGCTACAGCTCTCAAACCTTGGTTGGGTATCTATTGGGTATACTCTGCAGGTGGTTAATGACGCCTGCATCCTGTGACCGCTTAATCTGGTAGCAGTTCTTAAATTTAAAAAAATTAAAAATCTGTACCCTTAGAGATGCAAGTTTTAATCCTTCAACCAAACTTTCAAGACCACAGATCCAATTGTCCGAGTGTTTATAGATTCAAAAGAATGATGAGCTGTTATAGGGTATGCATCAGCACAGCAAACAGGTTTTGGGCACAACTGCATCAGCCATGGCTCAGTGGGTAACACTCTCGCCTCTTAGTCAGAAGATTGTGGGTTCAAGTCTCATTCCAGGGAATTGAGCACAAAAATCTAGGCTGATACTCCAGTGCAACACTGAGGGAGTCCTACACTGTCAAAGGTGCCATCTTTCAGATGAGATGTTAAACTGAGGCCCCGTCTGCTCTCTTTGGTGGACTTAAAAGATCCTATGGCACCATATTAAAGAAAAGCAGGGGAATTATCCCCAATGTTCTGGCCATTATTTTTCCCTCAATCAGCATGACTAAAACAACATTATCTGGTCATTATCACATTGCTGTTTGTGGTAGCATGCCTGTGCGCAAGTTGGCTGCCATGTTTCCTATATTATAACACTAACTACACTTCAAAAAGTACTTCATTGGCTGTAAAGCACTTTGGGATTTGAGTATAGGAGCAGGGAGGTCTTACGGCAGTTGTACAGGGTCTCGGTGAGGCCTCACCGGGAATATTGTGTTCAGTTTTGGTCTCCTAATCTGAGGAAGGACGTTCTTTCTATTGAGGGAGGTGCAGCAAAGGTTTACCTGACTGATTCCAGGGATGGCTGGACTGACATATGAGGAGAGACAGGATCAACTGTGCCTTTATACACTGGAGTTTAGAAGGATGAGAGGGGATCTCATAGAAACGCGTAAGATTCTGATGGGACATAACATAAGAATTAGGAACAGGTGTAGGCCATCTAGCCCCTCGAGCCTGCTCCTCCACTCAACAAGATCATGGCTGATCTGGCCGTGGACTCAGCTCCACTTACCCGCCCGCTCCCCATAACCCTTAATTCCCTTATTGGTTAAAAATCTATTTATCTATGATTTGAATACATTCAATGAGCTAGCCTCAACTGCTTCCCTGGGCAGAGAATTCCACAGATTCACAACCCTCTGGAAGAAGAAATTCCTTCTCAACTCGGTTTTAAATTGGCTCCCCAGTATTTTGAGGCTGTGCCCCCTAGTTCTAGTCTCCCCAACAGTGGAAACAACCTCTCTGCCTCTATCTTGTCTATCCCTTTCATTATTTTAAATGTTTCTATAAGATCACCCCTCATCCTTCTGAACTCCGACGAGTAAAGACCCAGTCTACTCAATCTATCATAAGGTAACCCCCTCATCTCCAGAATCAGCCCACTGAATCGTCTCTGTACCCCCTCGAAAGCTAGTATATCCTTCCTTAAGTAAGGTGACCAAAACTGCACGCAGTACTCCAGGTGCGGCCTCACCAATACCCTGTGCAGTTGCAGCAGGACCTCCCTGCTTTTGTATTCCATCCCTCTCGCAATGAAAGGCCAACATTCCATTCGCCTTCCTGATTACCTGCTGCATCTGCAAACTAACTTTTTGGGATTCATGCACAAGGACCCCCAGGTCCCTCTGCACCGCAGTATGTTGTAACTTCTCCCCATTCAAATAATATTCCCTTTTACTTTTTTTTTCCAAGGTGGATGACCTCACATTTTCAGACATTGTATTCCATCTGCCAAACCTTAGCCCATTCGCTTGACCTATCTAAATCTCTGCAGCCTCTCTGTGTCCTCTACACAACCCGCTTTCCCATTAATCTTTGTGTCATCTGCAAATTTTGTTACATTACACTCTGTCCCCTCTTCCAGGTCATCTGTGTATATTGTAAACAGTTGTGGTCCCAGCACCGATCCCTGTGGCACACCACTGACCACCGATTTCCAACCTGAAAAGGACCCATTTATCCCGACTCTCCGCTTTCTGTTTGCCAGCCAATTCTCGATCCATGCTAATACATTTCCTCTGACTCCGCGTACCTCTATCTTCTGCAGTAACCTTTAGTGTGGCACCTTATCGAATGCCTTTTAGAAATCTAAATACCCCACATTCATCGGTGCACCTCTATCCACCATGCTCGTTATATCCTCAAAGAATTTCAGTAAGTTACTTAAACATGATTTCCCCTTCATGAATCCATGTTGCGTCTGCTTGATTGCACTATTCCTATCTAGATGGCCCGCTATTTCTTCCTTAATGATAGCTTCAAGCATTTTCCCCACTACAGATGTTAAACTAACCGGCCTATAGTTTCCTGCCTTTTGTCTGCCCCCTTTTTTAAACAGAGGCGTTACATTAGCTGCTTTCCAATCCGATGGTACCTTCCCAGAGTCCAGAGAATTTTGGTAGATTATAACTAATGCATCTGCTATAACTTCCGCCATCTCTTTTAAGACCCTGGGATGCATTTCATCAGGACCAGGGGACTTGTCTACCTTGAGATCCATTAGCCTGTCCAGCACTACCCCCCTAGTGATAGTGATTGTCTCAAGGTCCTCCCTTCCCACATTCCTGTGACCAGCAATTTTTGGCATGGTTTTTGTGTCTTCCACTGTGAAGACCGAAGCAAAATAATTATTTCAGGTCTCAGCCATTTCCACATTTCCCATTATTAAATCCCCCTTCTCATCTTCTAAGGGACCAACATTTACTTTCATCACTCTTTTCCTTTTTATATATCGGTAAAAGCTTTTACTATCTTTTTATGTTTTGTGCAAGTTTACTTTCGTAATCTATCTTTCCTTTCTTTATTGCTTTCTTAGTCATTCTTTGCTATCGTTTAAAATTTTCCCAATCTTCTAGTTTCCCACTAACCATGGCCACCTTATACGCATTGGTTTTTAATTTGATACTCTCCTTTATATCCTTGGTTATCCATGGCTGGTTATCCCTTCTCGTACTGCCCTTCTTTTTCACTGGAATATATTTTTGTTGAGCACTATGAAAGAGCTCCTTAAAAGTCCTCCACTGTTCCTCAATTGTGCCACCGTTTAGTCTGCGTTCCCAGTCTACTTTAGCCAACTCTGCCCTCATCCCACTGTAGTCCCCTTTCTTTAAACATAGTACGCTCGTTTGAGACACTACTTCCTCACCCTCAATCTGTATTACAAATTCAACCATACTGTGAACAGAGAGACAGACTATTATCTGAATGGTGACAGATTAGGAAAAGGGGAGGTGCAAAGAGACCTGGGTGTCATGGTACATCAGTCATTGAAGGTTGGCATGCAGGTGCAGCAGGCGGTTAAGAAAGCAAATGGCATGTTGGCCTTCATAGCAAGGGGATTTGAGTACAGGGGCAGGGAGGTGTTGCTACAGTTGTACAGGGCATTGGTGAGGCCACACCTGGAGTATTGTGTACAGTTTTGGTCTCCTAACCTGAGGAAGGACATTCTTGCTATTGAGGGAGTGCAGCGAAGGTTCACCAGACTGATTCCCGGGATGGCGGGACTGACCTATCAAGAAAGACTGGATCAACTGGGCTTGTATTCACTGGTGTTCAGAAGAATGAGAGGGGACCTCATAGAAACATTTAAAATTCTGACGGGGTTAGACAGGTTCGATGCAGGAAGAATGTTCCCAATGTTGGGGAAGTCCAGAACCAGAGGTCACAGTCTAAGGATAAGGGGTAAGCCATTTAGGACCGAGATGCGGAGGAACTTCTTCACCCAGAGAGTGGTGAACCTGTGGAATTCTCTACCACAGAAAGTTGTTGAGGCCAATTCACTAAATATATTCAAAAAGGAGTTGGATGAGGTCCTTACTACTAGGGGGATCAAGGGGTATGGCGAGAAAGTAGGAATGGGGTACTGAAGTTGAATGTTCAGCCATGAACTCATTGAATGGCGGTGCAGGCTAGAAGGGCCGAATGGCCTACTCCTGCACCTATTTTCTATGTTTCTATGTTTTCTATGTGATCACTCATTCCGAGAGGATCTTTTACTGGGAGATCGTTTATTATTCCTGTCTCATTACACAGGACCAGATCTAAGATAGCTTGCTCCCTTGTAGGTTCTGTAACACACTGTTCTAAGAAACAATCCCGTATGCATTCTATGAATTCCTCCTCAAGGCTACGCCGTGCGATTTGATTTGACCAATCGATATGTAGGTTAAAATTCCCCATGATTACTGCTGTTCCTGGGACTGGACAGGTTAGATGTGGGAAGAATGTTCCCGATGTTGGGGAAGTCCAGAACCAGGGGACACAGTCTTCGGATAAAGGGTAGGCCATTTAGGACTGAGATGAGGAGAAACTTCTTCACTCAGAGTTGTTAACCTATGGAATTCCCTGCTGCAGAGAGTTGTTGATGCCAGTTCATTGGATATATTCAAGAGGGAGTTAGATATTGCCCTTACGGCTAAAGAGAAAGCAGGAAAGGGGTACTGAGGGAATGATCAGCCGTGATCTTATTGAATGGTGGTGCAGGCTCGAAGGGCCAAATAGCCTACTCCTGCACCTATTTTCTATGTTTCTATGAGATGTCTGGTGGTCATGAAAGGCACTATAATTTCTTTCTTGCTGCCACATGGTGGCCAGACTGACTTGCTGTGTGATCCAAAGCCTCCCTGTTTCTCAAACTTATTTGCAAAATTTGGCCAGTTCTGGAAAATGTTCAGTGAACGTGGCTGGAGACATGAACTGGAAGACTTTCCTTCGATTAGAACTGTTCTACTTTGTTGTTTTGTTTATTATAATTAGCTGGAGAGGGCTGTGTTTTCTGGGTCTTATTGTACCAGGCTATGTAATAGATGCTTTTGTGATGTTTCAGTCACTAATTATGAAGCAACCATTGTTAAGATTACACACACTGCTCCATTACAACAATTATCCCCATGCTCCAGGCAACAATATTCAGTTTTGGAGGCCGTTGGGCCGCTGGTGACACCTACCTGGTTGGGAAGGGAGTCACTGTTTCTTTTGTGGACTTAGTCTCCAAGAATCCATGGACAGAGGTTGTTGGGCCTTCCAATACTCCCATTGTTGTTCAGATATCCTGCCAATTCTCCATTGGATTTCTATTACTTTTAGTTGAATCCTGGCCTCTTTCAGGTTCCCACCAGCCCACACTCTGCACTCCCTACAACCTCTCTCTATACAAAGTGGAGTTGATCTTTGTGCTGTGGGCATTGGAGACATGCACCTCGGTATAAGTGTACCTGCTTGATAACAGTACTCCTTCAGTTTTTCATCTTGTGCGTGGTCTGTGATGTTTTAAAACCTTAGATCTAAATCCATCTAACTGCCGGTAGGAAAGGAATGATTGAAATGTTTGGTAAGTCATTAGATTGTAATCATAAATAGCATCACTTGTCATTCCCGTAAGCTGACCTCGTATCTCTCGCGATTCGGGGTGTGCCTTTGCCTGACCAATATGTAGGTAAACATGATGAGACCCACTGGTCAAACCGAGAAACTCGTTGCTGTATTCTAGGTATTCACGTACTGCCATGTAATCTTCTCATTTTAGGTAGGTTAAAGAATATACACTCCATCAGACTGAGTTTCAGGCTACACCAAAGTGCCAATTTACTTAATATTAAATAGATCAATTCACAGGACAAGCAGTATTAAATACAGTAGTTGCAAACATTACTAATCCCTGTTAAAACAACAAAGGCTCTTCTATGCTAATTCAGAACTTAAAATTGATCCTTGAAACACAAGACACTCACTTATGTTATGTAATGCTACCATGGAGTCTTTTCAAAGCCCATTAGTTGTACTGGCTTCAACCTGAATTATTGGTTGTCTGCACACGACCCCCAGTAAACCCACAACTAGTGGGCTTTGACTCGCAAAGCTGTTTGTCAAAGGGAGCAGAAAGAATCATAAGCTCCCCTCCTCTCTCAGACCTAACCTTGTCGTTGCCCTGGATACAGCTGTTAATCAAACCCAAAATGAGCTCAGAATGTCAATCACACACTGTTTCTCCCAACCTGTTTGTGAAATCGGTGGCAGCTGGAAATCACATATTGTCCCACCTGCTGTCAAGGAAACTTGACACCTATAAACTCTGCATTTAACAGATGTTAGCATATTAAAACCCTCTTGTTTGTGGCCTGCTCCTGTCAAACATGTATTAATTGTTTCTTGCATCCTAAATCAAATATATCTGGAGCATGAGGAAAGAGCAAGCAGTAACCAGTGTTAACTGCAATATCAGTTGATCCATGCTGGACTGCCCATGTGTGTTTCATGTTGAATGCATACTGCCTGCTTTAGTTTTCGCTGAAAGTTCACAACTCAAACCAATGCTGCTCCTGAGATGTTACCAATTCACTAATTCAAAGGATCTTATTAAACCTTTCAATTACTTCCACGTTCAAGTAATTCACCTGTTTTGAGCATCAACTGATGCACTGCTCTACGGTGTGATGACCTGCAGTGTTATACTGAAATGCGCTGTAACTGATCCAGGATTTCAATGTTTACTGCTTTACTGCTATGTTTTTGCGAGGGTTGGGGTGAATCTAGGTAATAGGTTGGTCTATTGTTCAAGAAGATAGAGTAAGCAGCTCAAAAATAAAGCAATGCTGAGTTTTGGTGAGGCTTCAATTAAAACATTACCCTAAAGGGACAGCATGCACAGTACTGTAAATTCCATAATGTCAAACTCACCGGTTATTCATAGAAGCTTTTACCAAAACAATATTGTGAGGGACCCAGCATCGAAGCACAGACCACACTCGACCAGCTTCATTGGGCGGGCCACATTGTTCACATGCCTGACACAAGACTCCCAAAGCAAGCACTCTACTCAGAACCACTACACGGCAAGCAAGCTCAAGGTGGGCAGAGGAAATGTTTCAAGAACACCCTCAAAGCCTCCTTGATAAAATGCAACATCCCCACCTGTAAAGTCCTTACTCTACAGTCTGAAACCACACGAGGCACATTCTGGGGACAAGGTCACTCTGTGACCTGAACTCTTTATTCACAGGATTCCAAAGACGATGACCCTGCGTGGGACCACCTTTTTTATACCTGTGTGATCAGGTAAGGAGTGCCTCCCACAAGTTCACCCCTTGTGGTCAAGGTGTGCATCTAGGTTGAGTGTATACAGTAATACAGTGGTGTTACATTGTGGTTACATACATGTCATCGCCTCCCCCCACAAAGTCTTATTTAGAATCATAGGTTTAGTCTTTCAGGTGGTCTACGCTCCCTCGTGGAGCGCCGCAGTTGGGGCTCTGGTTGTTGGACACTGACATGAGTTTCTGTCACCTGTGGTGATTCCAGCCTGTCCGGGCTGACCGCAGGGACTGTGTATTCTTCTGATTGCTCTTGTTGCTCGTTCACTGGCGGTGTTGAGCTCCATCTCGTGGTCTTCTTCAGGTTCTTCCGTGTCCATGCTGAACCTTTTTTTTACTTGGTCCAGATGCTTACGGCATATCTGACCATTGTTGAGTTTTACCACGATGACCCTATTCCCCTCTTTGTCAATTACAATGCCCTCAAGCCATTTGGGACCCATGGCATGATTGAGGATGAATACAGGATCATTTATTTCTATACATCTCCCCCTCGCATTACAGTCATGGTACTCGTTTTGCGACTTGCGCTTGCCCTCAACTATGTCGGTCAGGACTGGGTGAATGAGGGACAGCCGAGTTTTGACTGTCCGTTTCATTAGTAGCTCTGCGGGCGGGACCCCCGTGAGCGAGTGCGGTCGGGATCTATAGGCCAGCAGGAGATGTGATAGGTGGCATTGTAGGGAGGGTCCTTGAATCCTGAACATACCTTGCTTAATGATTTGGACCGCATGTTCCACCTGGCCATTGGAGGCCAGCTTGAACGGCACAGTCCTGACATGGTTGATGCCATTGCCCGACATAAACTCTTGGAATTCGTAGCTTGTGAAACATGGGCCATTATCACTAACCAGGATGTCCGGCAAGCCATGGGTTGCAAAGATCGCACGTAGGCTTTCCACGGTGGTGGATGACGTGCATGAATTTCGAATGATGCACTCGATCCATTTCGAGTACGCATCTACCACAATAAGAAACATCTTACCCATGAACGGGCCCGCGTAGTCAACATGAATGCGTGACCATGGCCTGGTGGGCCAGGGCCACGGGCTGAGCGGGGCCTCCCTGGGGGCATTACCCAGCTGGGCACACGTAGAGCACATGCGAACACAGTGTTCCAAGTCTGAATCAATTCCAGGCCACCAAAAGGTGTGACCGGGCAACGGCCTTCATCAACACAATGCCTGGGTGCTCGCTGTGGAGTTCCCTGATCAATGCCTCCCTGCCCTTCTGGGGCAAAACTACCCAGCTGCCCCATAGTAGGCGGTCGGCTTGGATGGAGAGCTCATCCATCTGTCTGTGGAATGGTCTGACCTCCTCAGGGCATGCTCCGTGTGCGGGCGCCCAATCCCCAGTCAGGACACATTTCTTAATCAGGGATAGGAGGGAATTTCTGTTTGTCCAGATTTTGATCTGGCGGGCTGTGATGGGGGAGCCTGCGCTGTCAAAGGCATCGACAGCCATGACCATCTCGGCGCTTTGCTCCGCTGCCCCCTCAGTGGTGGCCAGTGGAAGCCTGCTGAGCGCGTCAGCGCAATTTTCAGTGCCAGGCCAGTGCCGGATGGAGTAGTCATAAGTAGCCAGTGTGAGAGCCCATTGCTGTATGCAAGCTGATGCGTTGGCATTGATAGCCTTGCTGTCTGACAACAGGGATGTTAATGGCTTGTGGTCCGTCTCTAATTCAAACTTCCTACCAAAGAGGTACTGATGCATTTTTTTTACACCATAGACGCATGCAAGCGCTTCCTTCTCGACCATCCCCTATCCCCGTTCTGCTTGAGAGAGCGATCTGGAGGCATAAGCCACAGGTTGTAGTTGACCCTCAGCATTCCCCTGATGCAACACACACCCAACCCCATAGGACACTGCATCACATGTCAGAACCAATTTTTTACAAGGGTTGTACAGGGTCAACAACTTGTTTGAACAAAGTAGGTTTCGCGCCCGATCAAAAGCCCGTTCCTGACAGTCCCCCCAAAACCAATCGCAACCCTTACGCAGGAGCACATGTAGCGGCTCCAACAACGTGCTCAAGTTCGGCAGAAAGTTCCCGAAATGGTTCAGCAGTCCCAGGAATGAACGCAACTCTGATGTGTTGCAGGGCCTGGGTGCTCGTCGAATCACCTCTGTTTTGGATTTGGTGGGCCGAATCCCATCTGCAGCAACCCTCCTGCCCAGAAACTCAACCTCAGGAGCTAGACTTCTTGAGTCGCAGGCCTACCCGGTCCAGTCGGCGTAGCACCTCCTCCAGGTTGTGGAGGTGTTCCTCGGTGCCTCGACCCATGATGAGAATGTCGTCCTGGAATACGATCATTCCAGGAATGGATTTAAGCAGGCTTTCCATGTTTCGTTGAAAAATTGCGGCTGCTGATCGAATGCCAAATGGGCACCTGTTATAGACGAACGGTCCCTTATCAGTAATTTAGATTCGTCGGCCAGTTCCTGGGTCATATAGGCTGAAGTGAGGTCCAACTTGGTGAACAGCTTGCCACCTGCCAGCGTGGCGAAAAAGTCCTCCGCTCTCGGGAGCGGGTATTGATCTTGTAGGGACACCCAATTGATGATGGCCTTGTAGTCCTGACAGAGCCATCCGCTTTTAGGACGGGAACGATGGGGCTCGCCCAGTCGCTGAATTCAACAGGCGAGATGATGCCCTCTCTCAACAGCCGGTCCAATTCGCTCTCTATCTTTTCCCGCATCACATTTAGCACGCTCTGGCTTTGTGGTGCACTGGCCTGGCGTCCGGGGTGATGTGTATCCTTACTTTAGTGCCTTTGAAAGTCCTGACGCCAGGTTGAAATAGTGAATCGAATTGTTGTAGGACTTGTGAGCACGAACTTCGCTCCACAGATGACATTGCGTGAACATCCCCCCCATTTCCAGTTCATCTCGGCTAACCAGCTCCTCCACAACAGTGTGGGACCATTGCCCGGGACAATCCAAAGCGGTAGCCGATTCACTAGCCCATTGTGTGTGACAGCCAACATTGCACTGCCTAGCACCGGAATTATTTCTTTCGTGTAAGTCCGTAATTGTGTGGCAACACGTGCTAATTTGGGTCTGCTGGCTTTAAGTGGCCATAGCTTCTCAAATTGCTGAATGCCCATGAGTGACTGGCTGGCTCCAGTGTCCAGCTCCATGCGTACAGGGATACCGTTTAATAAAACCCTCATCATCATTGGTGGCGCTTTGGTGTATGAACTGTGAATATTCGCCACAAGAACCCGCTGAACCTCGGCGTCCATCGATTTGCCCCAAAGGTCATCCTGCCTCAAAGAACCCTCTTCTGGTCCATCCGCCTCATATATTAGTCTGGTTGCAGACTTCCTGCACATTCGAGCTAAGTGGCCACTGAGATTGCAGTTCCTGCAGACAAACTGTTGAAATCTGCAAGGTCTAGCTGAGTGTTTTCCCCCACATCTCCAGCATGAGTTAAAGTTTCCATTGTTGGGAACAAGGGGACTATGGCCAGGCATTCCGCGCTGACTGTCCCTTTGACTGCTTTTAAGTACCCTATTAGTGGGCCGCATTGTCCACTGTGATGGCGAGAATGTCCGTTCAGCCTGCCATTGTCTGTGTTGAAGTCCTGCTCTGAGGTCTATTGCTTCGGACTGCTCCTGCCTGCCTGCCTGAGTCGCGTTAATGATGTTGACTCCCTGATCCATCGCTGCGTTAGAGGCAGAATTGCGCACGTATATTATTTTCGACTCTTCCTCCCCCACCATGAAAGTTTGAGCCATCAACGCTGCCGCTTCCAAGATCAAATCCTTGGTCTCAATTAATTTACGGAAAAATCCCGCATGACTGATGCCCTCTATAAAGGCGTCTCTGAACTTAGAGGCTGGCCAAACGCCGGAGGTCTGCTCTGTCCTTCATGACGTCGGTGGGTGTAGAATCTGTGTCGGGCCATATGTATGCTACTCGATCAATTTTCTAAGTTCTTCAAAGGTTTTGTCTGCTGGCTTTTCGGGTGTTAGTAAGTCCTTCATGAGCGTGTAAATCTTTGGTCCGCAGCTGGTCAAAAGATGAGCCCTTCACTTGTCGGCTGCTGCATCCCCCAGCCATTTGCTTGTTAGCACTGGAAGGGAGTGGGGATGGGGTCAAGGGGAAACAAAGTTGGCAAATGGCTTTCTCTAGCAAGGAAGAGAACAACTGAGGGCAAGTCACATTGGGAGGTTTTGTGTGTGGCTCAATAGCAGCAGTGGCAGAAAAGAAGCCAATCCCTGGCTTGCCAGACATGGCAGATAACTTTTGTATTCTAGTTATGTGACAGGTTATTACTCTTGTGTCCCAGAAGACACTAGTTGAATTGTAGCCACTGCTAGTGTTCATCTCAGACTTTTCCCGTTGGGAGGTTGCTAGTCTCTGCCAGTTGGGAACAACCACAAGGCGAGGTGGAGAGGATACTGTCAGGAGGGGAGAAATATAAGGAGAAAATAGCACTGCAGAATTATCCAGCCCTCAGTTATGGGGGATTGATGAGCATAGAAGATAGTGCCTAATTGTTTCCATCCATTTATGTTTAGCCTGTGACTGAAGTTGCCCGGCAGAGTAGGTGTATAGGGTGTTGCAGTCTCTTTGTCTAGGATGGATGTGTATCACTAATAAAAGGTGCTTGCTTGATTTCATAATCTATATCATGTTTCTTTCTTTGCAACCAGGCTGCGGAGAAGCGTAACCTTAGCCTTGGTGGTCATGTGGGTTTCGACAGTCTCCCCGATCAATTAGTCAGCAAATCTGTATCGCAAGGCTTCTGTTTCAACATTCTTTGTGTAGGTAAGTATTGCCGTTACATTAAAATTGATATCTTGGCATGGACTGTCATATATACAGTGACTATGCAAGCCTGTCAAATTTCAGTTAGTTGAAATGATCCAGTTATTTTGAGTTTTAAAAATGTAATTGTGACGCTTTTGATGATTCTGTGAGGTAATGTACTTTGGGCGGTTGTCCTGGTTTGGGCTCAGTTAACTGATGCCCAGTAAGGTAGCAGTGAATGGCACTACATGTGGCCTGGGGATGCTGTAGTCAAATAGTGGGGGTGTAATCGGCTTCAGTCCATGCTCCTTGTCACTCTAATGACCCATAGTGAAAATTCAGGCAGCAAATGCCTGTGATTCTTTTAAATGTTGAGTGGTCTACTGTCACTCACTCTCTCTTTCTTTAATTACATGTTAAATTAATTAATTACATAATTAAATGGCAGACCAGTTGAACAAATACTTTGGTTCTGTCTTCACGAAGGAAGAAACAAATAACCTTCCGGAAATACTAGGGGACTGAGGGTCTAGTGAGAAGGAAAGGAGGAACTGAAAGATATCCTTATTAGGTGGGAAATTGTGTGAGGGAAATTGATGGGATTGAAGGCCGATAAATCCCTGGGGCCTGATAGTCTACATCCCAGAGTACTTAAGGAAGTGGCTCTAGAAATAGTGGATGCATTGGTGATCATTTTCCAACAGTCTGTCGACTCTAGATCAGTTCCTATGGACTGGAGGGTACCTAATGTAACACCACTTTTTAAAAAAGGAGGGAGAGAGAAAACGGGTAATTATAGACTGGTTAGCCTGATATCAGTAGTGGGGAAAACGTTGGAATCAATTATTAAAGATGAAATAACAGCGCATTTGGAAAGCAGTGACAGGATCATACCAAGTCAGCATGGATTTATGAAAGGGAAATCATGCTTGACAAATCTTCTAGAATTTTTTGAGGATGTAACTAGTAGAGTGGACAAGGGAGAACCAGTGGATGTGGTGTATTTGGACTTTCAAAAGGCTTTTGACAAGGTCCCACACAAGAGATTGGTGTGCAAAATTAAAGCACATGGTATTGGGGCTAATGTACTCACGTGGATAGAGAACTGGTTGGCAGACAGGAAGCAGAGTGTCGGGATAAATGGGTCCTTTTCAGAATGGCAGGCAGTGACTAGTGGAGTGCCGCAGGGCTCAGTGCTGGGACCTCAGCTATTTACAATATACATTAATGATTTGGATGAAGGAATTGAGTGTAATATTTCCAAGTTTGCAGATGACACTAAACTGGGTGGCAGTGTGAGCTGTGAAGAGGATGCTAAAAGGCTGCAGGGTGACTTGGACAGGTTAGGTGAGTGGGAAAATGCATGGCAGATGCAGTATAATGTGGATAAATGTGAGGTTATCCACTTTGGTGGCAAAAACAGGAAGGCAGAATATTATCTGAATGGCGGCAGATTAGGAAAAGGGGAGGTGCAACAAGACCTGGGTGTCATGGTACATCAGTCATTGAAAGTTGGCATGCAGGTACAGCAGGCGGTGAAGAAGGCAAATGGTATGTTGGCCTTCTTAGCTAGGGGATTTGAGTATAGGAGCAGAGAGGTCTTACTGCAGTTGTACAGGGCCTTGGTGAGGCCTCACCTGGAATATTGTGTTCAGTTTTGGTCTCCTAATCTGAGGAAGGACGTTCTTGCTATTGAGGGAGTGCAGCGAAGGTTCACCACACTGATTCCCAGGATGGCTGGACTGACACATGAGGAGAGACTGGATTGACTGGGCCTTTATTCACTGGAGTTTAGAAGGATGAGAGGGGATCTCATTGAAACATATAAAATTCTGACGGGACTGGACAGGTTAGATGCAGGAAGAATGTTCCCGATGTTGGGGAAGTCCAGAACAAGGGGACGCAGTCTAAGGATAAGGGGTAAGCCATTTAGGACTGAGATGAGCTTCTACACTCGGAGAATTGTTAACCTGTGGAATTCTCTACCGCAGAGAGTTGTTGATGCCAGTTCGTTGGATATATTCAAGAGGGAGTTAGATATGGCCCTCACGGCTAAAGGGATCAAGGGATATGGAGAGAAAGCAGGAAAGGGGCACTGAGATGAATGATGATATTGAATGGTGATGCAGGCTCAAAGTGCCGAATGGCCTACTCCTACACTTATTTTCTATGTTTCTATGTGACCACTTGGGTGAGGTACTGTGTGTGAAATTGTACCCGAGCATCAGTGAAAGTCATCAAAAGCGGAATAACATGCTGGTGAAGATGTCGACCATTTTGATGTGTCGTCCTCTAGCATAGCTCCATGTATTTAAATGAGTGCATGGTCTGTTCAATTTTTTTACTATTGTAAATCACCCCTGACAGCTCTGTGTTTATTCATAAAGGTTTAAATTGTGACAGGTGTCTTTAATTTTATTCAGTGTTGAATATTTGATTTACTGTTCTGGTTTTCACTGATTTAATGTAACCTGATCTAAGGGCATTATAAAATGCATGTAGAGATTTTAAAACAATGTGGAGCTTTACATTTTTAATTATTTAAATATAGGTTGTACTTTTCATCCTTGTTAAGTTGGCTCATTCCCCTCCATCTCTTTCCTCGCTCTCTGACAGTAGTAACTCGTGGTTCCATGCTGTTCCATTCCAATAGCAATTCTTCATCAGGTGTTCTAAAACCTTTGTTAGTGCTTTCCACAGTCAATTAGCCACTATCAACCAGCCCAAGTTTATCTGCATATATTCACTTTTGAGCAATAGCTGCTGGCCAATATGCTCTTGTTCCATCTGAGATTAACAACCTAACAAAAGACCAAAGATCAAACCTGTTACCTTCCTAATCTCTATGGTTTAGTACCACACCATATGATAAACTTATCCATTGAATATATATTTGCATTATCTATAGCATCTATCTGTCCTATCCAAAATAGTCACGAGACATAAAAGTAAAAGAGAAATTTAAACTGAGAAGTGAATGTATTGCATGAGTCATACAGAATTGGTCACCGGTATAAAATGTGGATATCCCTTTTGTTCAATGGATAGGTGTATCAGTGTACTACATCAGAGTAATGAGATGTGATACTTGTCTGTACTATTCCCCATCTTATCCCTCTTCCCCTTTCCCTCTGCCCCCCCCCCCCCACCCCCCTAACCATGCAGCAAGTTCTTGATCCTCTGTCCTATTATTTTCAAATGTCTAACTGATTTCTCTTGGTATCTCTTAGGAGAAACTGGTATCGGTAAATCAACATTAATGAACACCCTGTTTAATACAATGTTTGAAAGTGATGAGGCCACTCACTATGAACCAGGTGTTCGTTTAAAGCCACAATGTTACAGTTTGAAGGAGACCAACGTAGATCTTAAACTGACTGTTGTTGACACAGTGGGATTTGGAGACCAGGTTAATAAAGAAGAAAGGCAAGTTCTTGAAATGAACATATACGGAATTAATCAGGAACATTTCATTTTTGTTTTCTCTTGTGCCAATTTGCATATTCAGTTCTTTTTAAGGTATTTTGGGAATCCCCTTTCCCAAACACTACATAGCATCTCTTGATTAGGTTGGTGGACGGGAATGTTGCCCTAGGTCTTTGTTGGTGATGCTCTGCACTCAGTGCAGAACGTGCCTGACTGATTTTTCTTTGTTCCTATCTTCCCCACCGCCCCCCCCCAATCCCGCACTATCTCTCTAACCCAGTATCTGCCACTTACAACTTCTTGCAACACATATATTTCTATCTAAAATTAGTACAGCCAGCCTTGTTCTAGTTCCAAGTGAGCCCATTGTACAAAACTGACCAAAATTCAATAATTCATTCTTGTGCGTTAAGGGCTGAGGAAGTGTTTTGTGAAGCTTTGCTCTGAACCTAATTTATATTTGTGATTTGCAATTGCTTGATGGAGAGCGCAACACCAAAATGAAGTTTTCAATTTCTTTGATTTGGTATGCACCCACCCACCCATCCTTCCCCCAAAAAAGAACTTTTAAAAAATCGCTCCAATTTTCCCTATTCCCTTCTTCAAAAGATGCTCCTTGTGGAATATGTTTTCACTGGCACTGGTCACCCTCCAGCACCTCACCCAAGTCGCCATTACTCACATGAGCCTTGGCCATGAGTGTTGACAAACTATTTGACCACAGAATATATTACAATTAAATCTGACACTCTTCCATCCAATGTTCACACGTGCAAACTTCCAACAAGGATCATTAGATTGCAGTGCGGAGCAGGAACCCTGGCTCCTCTTGCCCCCACTAACCCAGAATGTTGAGACAGTTGTAGTGCCTCTGAACACAGGACTCGCTGAGATCAGCTATCTCAGCATAGAATAAGGATCAAACCTGGGACTTTCCTGGTTTGTATGGCTCAGCTGTGCACTGAATAAAATTGGTGAGCTACAGGATACAAAAATTCAGTTTGTGTAAGAGGGAAGGAAAGATAATGAAAGACATCTGAGTATATACTTGCCCTGAGGTTTCCTCTTCAATATTTGCAGTATTGAGCTTTCCATTTCCTTCTGTGCTCTGTATTATGAACATTCCAGTTTCTTGAATATAGAAGCAGAGACTCTTGGAGTGAACTAGACCCAAAAGATTGTTTTTTTTATTTCATATACGAATAATAGATTTCTACTTGGCTCCTGGGAACCTACTAATGTCATACATTATTTGGCTGGACTTGTATGATGTCTTGAAAGAGTGACAAAAGATACAATAACATGAGACGAGAATACAAATTAGGTTTTTGCAGATAAGGAAATGTAATATTAGTTAACATCTTGCATAGTATAAACCAGATTAATGTTGTGCTGGAATATTGATCACTAATGATTAATTGTCTGAAAATTATTTTTTTATTGCAGTGTTGACTTCATGTAAAATGTTGGAATGGTGAACATTGTATTGCCTATCTTTGGTAGGATAGTGCAAGTTAATTTTTTTTATATGCACACGTAGGGTCTGGAAAGCATGTTTTTTTTTTGGATACAAGTGGATGAAGTAGCTTAGCACAATTTATGAGCAGCAGCGCTGCCAGGATTTCATTCTGTTTTTATTTTTCAGCTATAAACCAGTCGTGGACTACATTGATGCGCAGTTTGAGAATTACCTTCAGGAGGAGCTGAAGATCAGGCGCTCACTGCATGATTTTCATGATGCAAGAATTCACGTCTGTCTCTACTTCATTGCTCCCACTGGTCATTGTCTCAAGTCATTGGATTTAGTCACAATGAAAAAGCTGGACAGCAAGGTACCAATGATCAGTTTTGCATAAGTGATGGCTTTCTATTATCATTTTGCAAGATGTGTAATGGTCTTTAATGTACAGTAATGTGTGTAGCTTTTCTTTAAATATTGAAGATTACAAGTTGTATATTGCGATAGAAATGTTATTTGACATGATCATATTTCACAGCATCACCCATCTCCAGGTAACAGATATGTAGGCCAAGGATGGGCACAATGCCTTGTATTATCATGTTGTTTATCGCTTATGTTGCTCAATATGTTATATAACCACTCTGGACTCAATATAATCAGTCTTGCTCCTCCTTGCAAGTCATTGACACTTCACCACCCAGTGTTCATACTGTTTTTGCTTGAATGTCTCCCCACACAAGTTCTAAACTGTGTTTCATTTGAATAATCTCTTAATTCCTGTACATTAATTCTCATACCTAGGAATAGAAAGTAACATTATATGTCGACCTTGTATTCCGGACATCTGTCAGGATTAATGTAGAGAAGTTCACACGTTGGACTGCTCTCGTGAAACAGACCTATATTATTTCCTTTCTCCATGTCTTTTGCTTTCCTCTTTCTCCTATAAAAAGTTTGTATTCATACAATGTTGAATCTTTCTTTAAATTATTTTCAGTGTGGCGTTCATTTTGAAATTCCTTAACTATTGGTTATCCAAAATTCACTCCATCTGAACCCATAGACAAAGTGAGAACTTGGCATGGGAGGGAGGATGATCATTTTCTCGCAGATGCGAGTTCAACTGACTGCTGAGGCAGACCAACTACGTCGATGTCATGTTGCGTTTATGTGAAGTGCTCATAGATCAATTCTAATTGCTGTAATTCATGATCCTGAAGGTCTGAGTTTTGCCCTATAATTACATTGCTTTTTATTTTTAGCACTGTTGTTCAATGTGATGCCTTCACGATTGTGTCATCAGTGCAATGAATCTCTAGGAAATTCTAAACCTAGATTTATTTTGCTTCAAATTGTGACCCTTTTGAGATGTTTCTTTTAACTTCCTTTTTCCACCCGAAAAAAAACATCGACTGATGGCCAGTGCTTCCAAAGACGCCATAACGTTATACCGGCTTTCCGATTAAATTTGTGCTCTTATTTTAAGCAATGGTCGCAATTTACAAACTGCCATTTTATTACAAACAGAACTGTGTTAGAGGTCCGTATTTGTGAATCAAAGAATTGAGGAACAAAATTAACAAACGTCCTAACAGGTTTCTAACTGTTTTTTTTTGGCAATGTGCTAGTAATTGAATCTGTGGACAGGAAGCTCTCTCTCCAAGGGAAGATGGTAAGCCTGTCACTGTCCCTCACTGTGAAATCAGAGTCAGCCGTCGGGTGAGCTGGGAACACACAGCTACCATCTGCTCAATGTAGTAGTCATGGCACAGTGTGTTGTGTGTCGTAAAATCACATTAAGAAGTTGATAATATCAAATTTATATTTTGGAGCTGAGATGAAATCTGTTTTAAAAATTCTCCGCTTAGCAGTTTTGCTTGTGATAAATCATGAATAAGTTGGGAGAATCACAACATTGTAAATAATACAGACTTTGCGGGAAAAAAAGGCTTGATTTCTGAGAGGTCTTTTCTTTTTCCTCATTCCATATTTTGTGTTTTTGCATTGCAGTTTAGTTGTGCAGATGTCTCGCATTTTGATCTGATATTTGCAGCAAGGATGTCCCCATAAAACCATTCACACTTTGACTAATGCATCATTGTGTACCAAAGTGGCTGAACATTTGAGAAATTGTGTGTGAATAGTCAATTTGTGTGGTGGATGCCCCTAGCCGATGCTTTTTTTAATATCACAGGATTGAAAATGCTGCTCTATTCCCACAAATTACATAACAAAGAGATGAATACATCATATTTGCTGATGGTATTAGTCAATCTTGATACTGCTGCTGATTTGTTCCACTTGTTCAAGGATTGTTTTTATCAGGAACGGTCGATGCTGTTAAAAGTAATTATTGCAAATGTTGCAATTATGGCCTCTCCACAAATGGAGCTGTCACCTAATGAGGAGAACTATTGTATTTGATCAAATATTGAACAGTAATGGTTGGTGGAGTCTTTGAAATGCAAATCTGTCCTGCAAAATTATAAAAGGAAAAGAATGCAATCACCTGCAAGTGTGGATTTCTCAAAATTTGTTTAGTTGCAGTTTAATTCTACTGAATAAGGTCATCCATCTGTCTCAACTAGATTTCTCTCTTACAATTTTAGGTGAATATTATCCCCATTGTAGCCAAAGCTGACACAATTTCTAAAAGTGAGTTACACAAATTTAAGATAAAGATAATGAGCGAACTGGTCAGCAATGGTGTGCAGATCTACCAGTTCCCAACAGATGATGATGCAGTGGCTGAGATCAACTCAACAATGAATGTAAGTACTATAACTTCCTGTAGGCTCACCTTATAGTTCCCAGCCTCCCAGGTCTCTCTGTTCTTCTGTTGCTAAAAGATAGGAGTTCAGAGGGGATAGGACGGTGCAATGTGCCAAAATACTTTCCTTTCACCTTCTGAGTCTCAAATTTCCTCTTCCTGCTGATTCTAAATGGTTTAAGTAAAATCAATTTGTACTAGTCTCAACATAGTTTCTTGTGCGTGTGAACTCGCAGCATAAAATTTGCGATAGTTCAGTGATAATTTGCAGTGTTCAGCGGTGTGACAATGACAGCTCTTGGAAGTGGAAATGTCACACCTGTGCAATAGGGCCTACTCTTTTCAGAAGATAGCAGTTGTAAAAGGGTGATTTTCATGTAGAGGAGCTAATTCTACACCCAGAGCTGCAGACAGTGTTGCGCAACCAGTTCCTTAAATAGCTCTGCGACATAAATGGAGCATCATAAATTTTAAATCACAATTAACACCTTGCACTCTATTGATCATGACTGAAGTTCTCCTTGCTGTTTTTGCTATCATTATGCTCGACCACATCACCGACTCCTTCCTTCTCAAATTACTTGACCTGAATTCATGCTCTGTTGAGATACTATGGCAAAAGAACAAAGTGCATATTTGTTTGTGTTATACACAGATCTGTCTTTTCTTCCCGCAGGCCCATCTTCCATTTGCAGTTGTTGGCAGTATGGAAGAGGTGAAGGTGGGAAATAAGCTGGTGAAAGCTCGACAGTACCCATGGGGTGTTGTTCAGGGTAGGTGGAGGTTTCGTAAAACTGTTATAAAGACACTTCGTAAGGTGTAGATAATGCAAGTCTGATGTAGCGAACTACATTTGTAAGGGGACTATGATGTTGGTGCAGTTACTATTATCCGAGTTAATTTCCTATGTTTTTATGTGATACAACCTTTTCATCAATGTTCAAAGAAAAAGTTTCTATTACCTTTTTTGTTATGCAATCTGGTCATAAATTTATTGAAGAAAATAAAAAGATTCTTTCTTCAACGATTTCTAAAAAAAATTTTGTCTTTGTGTTGTATGTAATGAGGATGGCTGAAGTGAAAGTGCCTTACTAGTTCAGTAGAAGGTATTTATCTGCTGGGCTATAGAGTGTATTGTACATTGTTATTCTGTCCACTGGGTGTTTAATATGAGTCTGCAAAATATTTCATTAACATCTCCCACTTGGCATGTAAAAAAAAGCACCATTAATGAAAATAGTTACACATGTGCATTAGTTACATTAGGTGTACTTGTTCTTTTGACAGTTGAAAATGAAAATCATTGTGACTTTGTAAAGCTGCGGGAAATGCTGCTCCGCGTTAATATGGAAGACCTCCGAGAGCAGACGCACACACGACACTATGAGTTGTATCGGCGATGCAAACTGGAGGAGATGGGGTTCAAAGACACTGACCCTGACAGCAAACCATTCAGGTTGGAAAATCCAGTTCAATATTTGGCGTAAAATGATTATTAATACAGCCTCTTCTAATCAGGGAAGGTAAATGTATGGTTTGTCGAGGGAGAAATGCATATTTATTAAATGGGAATGAAGGTCAACTGAAATACTGTATAACTACACAATGAGTAACCCTTGCCATGCTGAATAAACAGGAAATCTATACACTAATTATAAGAGTAATTCTCATTGATGCCTCTCTAATGTAAACCGCAGTTAATTTCCATTCCATAAAGTTGGCCAGATTATGGACAGACGGCTTTCTCTTTACCTCGAGTCCAATCTCTGGTCCTTTGGCAGAGTGTCAATCTGTCTCGATTCTGCGAGAGAAGATGATCCAAAGCCACTTTGCTTTTGTCCTGGAATGGAGAGGTTTTTAATTACATGATCCACTCTCTGATCATGTTTATAACCTTGTCCATTGCTGTGCATTCCAAATGTGGTGTTCCTTTATGTGAATATGAAAATAAAATGTTTATTTGCCTATAGCCAAAAACAGCAAGAGACTGTAGATATGTAAAATAATTCTCTAAGCTTTTTTGAAATCTAAATCTAGATTCATGCTGCTGGATGAATTCAATCCTCTTAAAGCTATAGGTGTATGTAAACCTTGAGGTTGTAATCCTTGATGTTGTCATCACTTTGATTCCTGCATAACTGTATAGAATTTCCATTTTATTTAGTAGGGTATGATGTCAGATTTTTGATGCACGAATCCTGTTTACTTAGTTGAGTAAAACTATTCAGATTCTTTCAAAACACTGGCATGATTGTTCTAGTGCAATTCAGTTCTTTGGAGTACAGTACCAGAGGGCATGGTGGTGCTGGAATGTGGTAGGAATGGGTGTAGACATATTGTGACTAGTATTGTGATGCTTTCCACAACAATGAGTAACGGAGGTACCAAATTCCAGACAAATATCAATGAGAATATATAGAACACTGTGGACTAAACTTTGGCATTTGTCCCAAAAAAAGCTTGAATGTGAAATTTGCATGCTTTGTTAGTTTTAAAAAAAAAAGAATCTTGAGACTTATGGTACAATAATTATTGTCTGTCGACTGACATTGAGAAGTGGCAAAAATCATTGATATTCTAACATGTCAATGCTGTGGAGTGATACTGACCGATAGGCGGATGTAATTTTCACCAATCCCGGCCATACCACCCGAGATGGGTGCCAGGTGCTTCCCTGTAGGAAAGGAAAAAGAATCACCATGACTATCTTGTCCACCTCTCGGCAGCTACTTTGAAAGAGATGTAGAAGTAGGTCTTCAGCCCACCTTCTAATGTTGCAGTTTTGTGTGGGGGCCGAGAGGCTGGGAAAAACTAATATTATTTGGACTTCATTGTTATAAAAATATGAAAAACCAAAAAGTAGTTGTTACTGAGAACTTGGTGAATCTTTGACTCTCCTGCCTTGCCTTACGATGCATACTAAGCTTTGTAAATTATTTGCCAGATTGAACCAAGACATGTGACACTGTCTTATTCTTTGTCACTGTCTCTTTCTCATGTATTCAAAAGGTATTCTATTAGAAATTTGATCGTGCCTGAGATGAGCAGGCAGAACCCGACCTACTACAGAGTGATGCAATGGTTTAACACACCGTCCTTTCTCTTGTGGGATCAGTGTTCAAATCCAGCCCAGGCGTAGGGAATAACTAAAAAGATTCAATGTGGCTGGGGAGCCTTGACAAAGATCTTACTGGGATCACTAAGCCTGTAATTCAGTACAAATTGCAAATTTATTTCATGCAGATCGCAAGAACAAATAAGTTGGTTATTGGAAACATTTACATTGGTTGAATGTGATGGTGTTGTTTTGAGGTTAAGATGCATTGTTGGGGTAAAGTAATGGGAGCTTTACTCTGCCTCTGCCAGAGTTTGACCTGATCTGTGAGTGCTTGGTGCAGACTCAATGCCAAAAGTGAAAAGTGTTTCACTCCCCATCAATGATGTCCCTCAAAATGACACAAACAAATTTCAGCTGACAAAAGTTCTGAATTAATAGCTTTTCAACTGATCTGTTTGACATTTATGGAAACTGGTATTCGGCAGTTGATCTATAATTCTAAACATATTGCTCTGGGTTCAGCCTGCAGGAGACCTATGAAGCCAAGAGGAATGAATTCATGAGTGAACTGCAAAAGAAGGAGGAGGAGATGAGGCAGATGTTTGTCATGAGAGTTAAAGAGACTGAGACAGACCTGAAAGAAAAGGAAAAAGAGGTTAGCCCTTTTTCCTAGAAACTGGAAATGAGTTGGATTCTATTAAGTGTCTTGCTGAAATTGTAAATTCTATATTCGTTCGCTTCCTGTTGATATTCCACACGCAGCATATATCAGTAAGAAAAGAAGGTTATTTGGCCTTGCGTTTATACTCCGGCATGCTACTTGTATTGTAATCTCAGGCCTGATGTTAGATGTACTGAATCTTTTGGAATTAAAGGTTCAATTTGCCAAGTGAATGGGTGATTTCAACACCCTGTTCTGCCACTTAAAAAAAAAAAAGTGGGAAAACTTTTTTTTAAAGTAAACTTTATACCTTTGTGTGTATTGACAAATTACACATGCCTACTGATTGTGGGGTTTTCATAGAAATGTTAACACATCTGCCAATTTCTCTATAGCTGGGAAAGAACATGTTGAAAATAGCATCTGGAATTCAAATTTAGACTGAGTTTTTGCACTGCCCATGTATGAATAGAAAATAGTGAAGTGAAATTTTGCCTTGTGTTAATTGAAGCAACAGCCAATACAGCCCATGAGACATGAAGGGCAAGTGTTGCTATAATGACAAATCTTATGTTTCCTAAAAGAAATAAATGACCTCTACGGGATATTGTATTTTCGCATGTGTTACTTCTCTGGCTTTGTGTTACAGCTTCATGATCAGTTTGATCTACTGAAGAAAACCCACCAGGAAGAGAAGAAAAAGCTAGAGGAGAAGCGAAGGGAACTGGAAGAAGAGATGAATGCGTTTAACCGGCGGAGAATGGCAGCACAGACAATGGGGCAATCTTTCCAGGCTACAGGACAGCAGCCGGTCAAGAAAGACAAAGATAGAAAAAAGTAAGCAGGTTTAACTCGGTCTCTACAGCTAACTGCACAAAATGTGCATTTTCTTTAAAATATCTGCTAAGTGGGGCTGCAGTCATTGATTGCTGAGGCTTGTTCCTCCCTGTCCTATACTTGAGTTATAACTAATCCTACTCTGTGACTTGTATGTCGAATATTACACTGATAAGCTCTCATGCATCTGTCATCTAACCGGAGTATATATTCTGTTTATCAAATCTGAGTAAGCTAACGGCCTCACATCCCAGTCAGTCTCTGAACTTTTGCGATTTCCTGTATCAAGTCACTTTACAAGCCAGAAGCGGTTGGGACTCCAGCAGACCTGTTTGTATTATATAAACTTGAAGCTCTGTATTCCTTCATGGAGACATATGAGCTTAGATATGGTAGCATGAAAGTGCAGGTGGTGTGGAAGTGACTAACCACAAAATTGTGCTTGGTCCTCGGAGTAATGGACTGCATGCAGCTATAATTAGGTTATGTAACAAGTTGTTCCAGTAAATCAGTCCAAGTTGCCTTCTGCCTGGAACATTAAAAGAAAGCCCATTGAGCCCATCCCTTCCTCAGAACATATACAATTTGCCCTATTGAAGACTGTCCGTTCCCCCCCACACACCCACACACCCACACACACGCACTGCATATCCTCAAACAAAAATTCAGAATATGTATCTAACTTTACAACTTGTGTTATGTGCCTGTGACCATTTGCTCTCCATGGCGTAGAATGTCTATGGACCTATTGGTTCAGGAGGTATAAACTGCCATAGAATTTACAGCCCACTAGGTTATTCACAGATATGTTTACAATATTTTGTGTAGTTTCAGGTTTGTTTTTCTGGGTTTTTTATATATAATTACATTTGTAATATTTCTACTGCACAGACCAAGTAGACAGCACTCCAATAAGAAGACTGGAAAATTAATTAACATCTGTCAACATTTTATTGCAGGTCAAAATATCTACTGGTGCTATAGTACTCTGCGTAAAGTAGGAAAGGAATATGCATCCAGGACTTGGCTGATACAAAATTAATCACACTTGTCAGAAATTGCTGCAGTGCTATTGATTTATGCTGTAGGCATAAACTACTCATCCCCAACATGTTTATATTTGTTTATTTCTAAATATATCATGGTTTCTTTATTTTGCTGATATTTCTATGTAAGTCAACACTAGAAGCATTGCTTTGAGCTTGACTATTCAGGAAGAACTGAACTCCACAATGGGAATGTATCAATAAATGTGGCTTGCCTTGTAGCCACTGAATTTGTGTAGCCTTACAATGAAATCTACATTCCCTTTTGAGATATAATCAGTTGCAAGAATGCAAGTAACTTGAATCTATTTTCACTAATATGGCTTGGAGTCACAGCACGTTAGGTGATGGTGTTTGTCCTGTAGTGTTGTACTGTGAATTTTTATTATGAACTTCTGTTGGAAGAAAGAGAAGCATGTACCCTGAAGGGAGGGCAGTTTGACCCATAGCTCTGTTGTAGAATTCCTAGCAGCTGTTTTTAAGTGTAATATTGTCAGTGGTCTGCAAGTTGCCGAGACACCCATATTGGTAATAAAAGTATATGTGGTGAAGAGAGTGGCTGAAGAAGACACAGATGCAGTCACATATAAAGAGCAGGCACTACTCTGGCATTTGGAGTTTGAGGAAAATTTGAGGTTACACAGCTGCTGCCTTCTAAATGGTTTTGTCTCCAAGAGAAAATAGCTTTAAAAATGAGAGCTTGCTGCCCAGTAACCAATGACATCACATCATATTGGAGGGGGAGAAAAGAAGGTTCATTTTTTTCCCCCTCTCCTTCCTCTCGATTGCTGTAGGTGAGGGGCTTTTGCTATTTAAGTAGAAAAATTTTATTTTTCTGCTTTGAATGACTCTCTGCGAAGTTTGGTGTTGTACTCATCTTGACTCTCAAACTTTTTTTGGTACTGGTTTTGTATATAAATATTTTCTTCAGAGAAACATTTTTATTGTTCAAATTCAGTCAAACTATAGTAAGGTTTTTGCTTAAGGCTGGCTTTGGTCAATGCAACCTCCACAAACCAGCCATTGATCTTTGGAACTGGCCCTGCAATCCAGGTCTTCAAACAAGCATAGGCACTCCAAATCAGAGAGATCCACCTTTTATACTGAAGTTAATTGCAGGATCCATCCCTTCCATGTGTTTCTCGTGTATGGCTTTGGAGGTTCTTTTGACACGGGTGGAAGCACTCACTTTAGAGTCAGACAGTTGTGGCTTCAGGTCCCACTTTCCTCTCACTCTCTTGCCACTTCTCTTTCTTTCTTTCTCTCTTGCCTTTTTCTCTCTTTTTCTCTCTCGCCTCTTTATCTCACCTTTATCTCTTGTATTCTCTTTTTCTCTCTCTCTCTCTCCCCACCTTCTCTTGCCCCCCCCCCCCCCGCCCCCCACTCGCGCTCTCCTCCCATTAATACTTAGTAATTGGAATATCATTTAGTATCACAACAGAGCATTTATTATTTGCTTCATTCTATGATTTCTAATTTTTCTTTGTTTTCTTTTTCAGTTAACGCTTCATGCACATTTAAACCTATCAGTATGGGATTATTCTTGTGACCTTAACATAATAGTTCTCATCCAAATAAAAAAGTCTATTTCCTCCTAACTTCCCCACCCCTGCTTCACCACAACATGGACAACAAACATTCCAAGTCAAAACGCAAGCAGAAGGAGCTAACATCAAGACCTGTGAAACCCCGTTTGGACGATCATCGCATGAATTTGTTTTTTTCGCATGTTTCATTGTAGTTCTGAATCCTAATTTCATTCCTATTCAGTCTGACACATTGTCTCCGATGTGTTGAAATCTTCAGATGAATTGTTCACTTTTTTTTCAAAGCGCCCTTTTTAAAGGAACATTGACATAAACTATATGTATTTAAAATATTTTTCTAAGTATCTCACACCAAATATCATACAACGTAATTTATGAAATGTATATGCAGCAATCACAAAATTGTTTTTTTCAGCTTTAAGATTTTAATGTTGCACCGAAGAATTTATGCAAGATGGAAACCATGCCAAGCTTTGTTCATAATACTTTTTAGGCTTGATTTTCTTATAAATGAAGGATGTTCTTGAACCTTAAAGTCAGCTGTTGGGAAAAGCTAAAATGTGCAATTTTGTGCCAAATTGTTTAGTCCTGCATTTTAACTTGAGCAAAACAAATTCTATCTTTATATTCTGAAATGGGATCTTTTTAAAAAAAAAAGTAGAAAAACCTTAAGCTTCGTCATCTATTGTTTGGAAGATGCTCAATTTCCTGCATCAGTCAAGTTAAATCAATGGAGTACACACCATCAGATGAAACTGGAGCTGTTAAGATGCTGAGGGTTGGCCATTTTTGGGTGATTTAGATGGAGGGAAAGAAACAATACTATTTTGGACTCCACGCACCTGCTTGAGTTTAACATTAATGCATCGTTTAATGTTTAATGCCTTTGTTACTACAGGATTATGTGTCAGCCATGTGGAAGAGGTAATAGTCTCAGGTCACTTTGAAGTTTCACTCCTGAGAGCAAATTCTTCTATTTTGTACTTGCTATACAGAGGGATTAAACGAGCACATCAATGCAGCATAGAGTATTTATGCATTTCATTTTTGAAAAAGTGGAAGAAAGTGTATTGTATATATCTTGCTTTACAGGCTCTTCTTTTGAAGCCCTGTATATCTTCCACTTTTTCAAGTAAACAGTGGAATGCACCCACTTGGTGATGTAGGTTGTGGATGGAATTCACCTTGCATTGTTGGTGGCTGCCTTATCATGTGACCTTTTGCTTATCTCCATTATATATTTAGTAAATTGGATTGATCAGTGCTAGCAGTAAGTGATGTGTGGCAAGAGTATTCCTCTTTTTCTTAGCCTACATCACTCTACTGTGTCTTTTCTCCTGTTTTGTTTCTGAAATGGGAGATTTGAGGAGGTTCCATCAAAGAGGCATCTTAAAGGGATTGTTTATAAAATTGTTTTAGCAGCCAAAGAAATTTGGGGAGTGGGATAACATTGAAGTATCCCTTTAAGAAATAGATAGTCACTGTATGTGCTCATATTTTATACCGTTAGTCAAGTTTTTGTATGAAGGAACTATAGTTTAAAATTGATGTAGATCACAAATCTCTGTAACTGAATAATATGAAGGCTTGTATGAATTGGCTTTTAAAGCGGGCACAAGGATTGATTTTTATTTTGAAATTAGTCTTAAAATGTCCTTGCTCTGAAACTGCTCCCTGTTAGCACAGCAAATATATCAAGACTGAAAGGATTAATTTGTGGTGATCACTCAAACAAATTGAGAACAAAATCTTTTAAATAAAATTTTGTTTCGATCTCTAGTTTGTCCTAAGAACCTTGTAATGACTTATTTTTAAAATGGAGCGCATGTATCCACAAAATAGAAAATAAGCTTTTAAGTGCTCGCCAGTATGGCTTTTAATACAGGCACTTCTACAGGAAACAAAACACTTTAAATATGCTTACAATGGTATTTGCATAATCAAATCACAATGGTCAGAGGCTAGTCATTTCTCCCTTCACTGTCTTTAACTGCAATAGGTTTTGGGTGATAAGGTGCGGGGGAGGGTTATGGGGATGTTATAGGTCTGGAACCCAGCTCCTTGTATTTCCAGGCTACAAAAGACTTCATACACGTACTTGTAAATTTCTCTTCCAGGAAGTTTTCAATTCACCAACACTAGCATTCCTTTCATCGATGACTGAAGTAAACTCAAAGCGTATGATTTTACATGCATAACCATTTGGGATTAATCATGCACTTTGTTTACTGCCCATAGCCTTTAGTGTACATAGCCCGTAGCACTGGGAGCTGTGATTAATCATTTAGAAATATGTATTCCCATCAGTGGATTGGTGATGTTTTGTGTTTAAGGAGATCTATTATGGGTACTGTCACTGTGCTTTAAGGCAGAGCAATTGGTGGACCTTGGAAATGCAATATTTTGCCCGAGCAAATCACGCCAAAACTGAATTTGGTAGTAGCTCTGGTTTGGGGAGTAAATCTATGCCAATAGGACTGTCTACTTTAACTGGACACTGCCAGCAGGATTGTGCTGCACTCGGATCTTTCCCATTCAGATTGACTTTGTAGTGTTGAAAAGGTTTTGGGCTGCTTGCGTTTTTGCTACTCCTGCGCTTCTACGGGTCATGTTTTCTTCAGTGCAAGAGCAAGGTATGTAAACCAAGATAATGAGGTACTTTATTACAAGTAAAACAAACCTCTTGCACATCTAAAGCTGCAAGATTTTTTTAGTAAAGGCCTGTTTCTTCATTATTTCTGTTGGTCATTGGTTATCGTTCAGAAGGAATGTGGGTTGGTGAATAATCTCGTGTCTTTCGTTCTCCACTCCAAAACTCTTTGGAAATTTGTTGCCCTGAAGCTTATATTTTAACTAAACAATGAGAAGTCAGAGTGGGCTGGTGCTCCATCTCGTGGCTGAAGAAGGAAGGACTCTGATTCATATTTGCAGTTCATCTCATGACGATCTCTAGCAATGCTGTCCGAGGAAGTAGAGTGGAGGCTAGGTACATCAGCAGAGTGAGGGGAAAAAGTCAGCAAGTAAGTTACCGAAGGCATCTCCTAGTGATTAATTATAGAGCCGTGCACTGACGTTTTAGCACATGAATGCACAAATCGGGATATCTAGTACCCTGTAGCTGTAAATATATACTCCTCACCTTGCTATGGGATGGATTTCCAACCAATCGAAGTGTTAGTATGGTTGAATATGTTCTAATTTCCTCGGGAAAAATAGAATTAAACTCAACTGGGATGGCCTCCTCCTATAGTCAACTAGCTGTTGAAAGATCGCCACTTGTTTAAGATGACCATAAAGGTTGCTGGCTTTAATTCCTTTTGGAAATCTACCTCGCTCTGATTCAGTGCTTTCAGCAGAGGAGGTGTAATAGGGCAGATTCAAGGAAGGGTGAGGGTGGGGTCGATATGGTAAACAACTGCTGTCTAACTTGTAATATCTTAAATCTGTCAGCCATTTTGTGACCTGTGCGTTCTGATATAATTTCAAGCTGAACCAAATATATTTTATACCTTCATTTTTGTTTTGGTTTTAGATTGGGCTATTCCATCTCCAAGTTCCATCTCAGTTTATGGAGTTTTAGGGCCTAAATGATTTCCAGTTTATGAAACTCTTGGAGAAAAGGGATATTGTAGCTTTAACATCAGTTATATAAAAACGCACAAAGTGTATTGTCTCTGTTGGAGGTAGAGAGATTTTTTTAAAAATGGATCAGGTTTATTTTAAGGTGTAATTTCTCATTGCATCATTGGACCAAACTATTCTAAAACAAGTTGTAGAGAAACAATATTTTTCAGCATTATTTCTCATCAAGGGTGCTTGCTTGAAATCCATAAAATATTTATAAAATTATATATATAATTTTTTTATTAAGTAGACATTAGAGTTGAGCATTGGATTGTTCTAAAACATTTTGCATATAATACAATTGCTAATATTGTTACTTGAAACTGTATCACTCCATATTATTCCAGTTCATTGTACTTTTTTCATTTTTACCTTTATTCGATGTGCTTGTAATTCTTCTGTTACTTTCAGCCACTGTAATTCTGTGTACCTGGTAGTTTGCTCAAGTCATGTGCTTTTGTGGAACATTTGTACATTGTCTATCTGTACTTGAACAATCCTTTTAATTGTTCAAACATTTTGTGACAGTACTGCACTGACATCTACCATTGACTTGTTTTTAATTATATTCTAGCATTTCAATTAGTTATCCATTTTACTCCAGTACATTGTGTCCATCTTTAATTTTATGACGGTTAAGAACTGATGTGCATGCACGAAATCAAAATGGTTATTTCTGTGCCAGTTTAGTATAAGTTGTGTTTTAAATGTCCTGGTTTTTATTTTCATTGTTTGTTTGTTTGCTTCATACTGACTGTTTATCATTAAATGTTAATAAATCATTTGTTTTTGAGATTTATTTTGCTTGTCTCCATCTCGTGTTTGGTGTCCACCCTGTAGAAAGTAAAATGGAGGAGAGAACTACTTCAAAAGAAGGTATGAATCACATACTGGTACGTTCAGTAATTACATTGGAGACTGGGAAAAAGGGAATCATACCTACCTGGTACTATACACTGAGTAAAAAACATTCACTCACATGGTACTGTACAGGTTGTGTGTGTTTGTCGAGTTCCCTCTTATTCAGTGTAAAAATAAATATAAAAATCGTGTGTAGGACATCAACTTCCTGTCCACAAACCTTACTTCCGGTTGTCGCAATTTTTGGTCATGCTTTACGGTCCAAATTTTAAGATTCTAAATTGCTCTGTCAACATTACCCATCCAGATTTATATCAAATATCACGATGTAGTTGCAGGCTCTGACTATCAAACGGCTCTATGGGATTCCAGCATCTCCTAACTTGGTTACCATCTTGTATAAAATAAAAATATTGCATTGATCAACTGACCATGGGGTAATGCCATGCTCTATTAATTGATGTATGTGTGTGTTTCGCACTGCACAAGTATCGGCTTTTGTATTTATACCATATATTGTAAAAATGGCACCATTCGTTCACACCCTTTTTTTTCAATATTTTAAATGTTCCACCTATTCTGGGTTTTATACATTATTTAATATGCCCTCCCCAAACAAAATTAACCAATCTAAATTAATGACTTCTGTATAAATGAACTGGAAGTCCTAGACTGGCCAATAGTTTTCAAAGTAATAAATCCTCAGGAATGCATGGTATTTATCCAGAGTGCTGAAGGAGATTTAGGGAGGGGATTTATGAGGCATTGACCATTATGAGGGAATAACTAGACACTAGGAAAGTACCACTAGATTGAAAATAGGCTAATATGGTTTCCAAATTCAAAACTGGTGACAAATCAGACACGGGCAGCTACAGACTCTTTAGTCTTTCTTCACTCCTGTGTGAAATAATAGAATCTATTACTGGAGTAAACTTTAAAAATATCTGTACAAAAAAAAAACTTAGCTAACAGCTGTCAGCTTGGACTCAAAAGGGAAGAACCTGCTTTACCCAACTTCTTTGTTTTTGGAAACCTGACAAATCTGGTGGACTGTGGACATGTTGTATCTAGTTATCCAGAATGCATTTGACAAAAGATTATGGTGAAAGACTATTAGTAAAGCTCTAAGCTATGGGAACTCAGGGTAAATCTTGGGTATGGATAAGAAATTGACCGAAGGGTGGGGGGAAATGGTGTAATTGGGGGTTGGGGGAGGGTGGTATGGAATACTGGCCTCTATTCTGGAACTACTACTATGCCTTATTCACACCAATGACTTGGGTGTAGAAACCTAATACAAATTGGTCAAAATAAGCTTCTACATTCGATCCAAGCCCATGGGATAGGTGGAAATGTATTTAAATGGATTGGCAAATAGTAGGTTAGTAGTGCATGAGCAGGTATCTAATTGGCAGCCAGATTTGTATTGGGGCTGCTGCTGTCGATGATTATTTAGACAAAAGAATCCTATACAAAGTATCCAAATTTGCAGTATATAACTGATTATCAATGCTCACATTCAAAAGCATGATAAGCTCGATCATTGGACAGAGAAATTACATGTAATTTAATACAGGGAACCGTAAGGCTATGAGATTTGGCAGAGGATAGGTTGATGTGGATTATGTGCTAAATGGGAATGTACTTGAAGTATTGGAGCAGGAGAGAGATCATGAGGTTTCAGTGGACGGGTCTCCAATGTTCTCGGGCTGTTTTTAAAAAAAAATCAAACGAATGTTGGGATGCATAGCAAGGGGTATAACATAAATCCCAAGAGTTCATTTTAAAACTGTTTGTTCTTGGTGAGACTGTGGAGTACAGCGTGTAGCTTTGGTCTCCTTATTTCAAAAAGAATATTCAGTTATACACCGAGATGCAAGGCAGACACTTGAGCATCGGAGGCGGTGCAAAAAGCCAGTAGACAAATCCTCAGTCTTGGAGGTCTGTGTGATGAGAAAAAGCTGGAGAAATGTGTTACTTTCAGCCTTGGAAGCGGGTAATTGAGAGATGAACTTATGCAAGTTGTAAATGGTATGGAAAAGGTAAATCTGGAAAATTACTTCAAAATTAAATCGCAAGAGTTGGATAAAAGGTGACGGTCCAAAAGGCAAATTTAGGGCTGATCTCAGGATGTTTATCTTCAAACAGTGGTCAACACGTATAAGATTATGAGAGGGCTTGACAAGGTGGATACAGAGAGGATGTTTCCACTGATAGGGGAGATTAGAACTAAAGGGCACGATCTTTAGAATAAGGGGCTGCCCATTTAAAACCGAGATGATGAGAAGTTTCTTCTCGGAGGGTTGTAAATCTGTGGAATTCGCAGCCTCAGAGATGTGGAAGCTGGAACATTGAATAAATTTCAGACAGAAATAGACAGTTTCTTAAACGATAAGGGGTTATGGGGAGCAGGCAGGGAAGTGGAGCTGAGTCCATGATCAGATCAGCCATGATCTTATTGAATGGCGGAGCAGGCTCGAGGGGCCGTGTGGCCTACTCCTGTTACTATTTTTTATGTTCTTATAACACGGGGAATGGGGTCCTGGATGGAATCTTGGAGGCAAACCTCTGAGGTCATTTAAAAAATATATATTATATGCTGCAATGGGGAAATGTTGAGATCATTTTGGATGGCTGACCGAAGATGGGCCAATTGGCCTTCGTCAACTATGGTTATCTTGTGACTATTTTGCAAAATTGTTGCATTCTGAGATGCTTGAGATATTGCAGTAAGTATGTGGCATAAATTACAATCTATTTTTGAAAAGTTGTGCCCTTTATTAATCAAGCACTGCAAGCAGATCAGCTGATTAGCAGATGGGCTAACTTGTGCAGGACATATATTAGATGGTGTGTGATGCAAGTGCCAATAAATATGTGTATAGCAGCAGAAACCAAATAAGAGTTCAAGGTTGAAAAGACCTTTCTGCTGTCAAGACATTACAGACATTAATGTCAATCATTCTTCATTATGCTATTTGCGTCTGCTTTGAGTCACTGAAATTGTCAGACTGAAGCCAGCTCATCCAACTGTAAAATAGCTCCCTTTAAAAGAACATACCACATTTGTAATGGGCCAAACAACTTTACATGCATGATCCAATATTCACAATGTTTTAGTCTGCCTTGTATGTGTGTGCACATACTTTAACAGAAAGCATCACAAAATATTAATCTGGTACTTAAGGAAATGTAATTTGTTGCTTACAGACGATAACACTCTTTCCTGTAGTTGAATGCATGAAGACTAGGGGAAAAGAACAGCTCTTATTTTGGCAGTCTCACAGATCAGGAAAGGGAGAGCCCTGCATTGTGATTCCATGTTCTACTCTATACATACTCTCTTGATTAGATGGCTGCAAGTTTCAGCAGAGGAGCTTCTAAATTAAAATACATTTTAAAAATGTAGGAGCTCTCTGGAAGTATCTAAAAAGTGTGGGGAAGTCTGTTGGCAGTCAAACATTCCTTTTATTTGGTTGCTGCCCATGTGTACCCATATTCTGAAATGTTTAGTTAATTAACTGAATTTTAACTTGACAATTTTCTTTTTAAGTGTTGGTTTCCATTAACTGACATTTACTGTGTTAGTCATAGCTGGAAGGCTAGATGTTACTGAATTATTGCAGGTCAGTCTATATTATATCCAATTTTTATGACTATTTGAAATGTATATTTATAGCTGTTCATGTATCAGGTCACTGAGGAGCTAATAAGAAAATGAGCAAACCCCACCTCTACTTAGATTAGTTAGAAGAAGGGATAACAATATTTTATTTTTTTAAATCAGACCATCCATTTCAAACTGGTGTTATCAATGGAAGTTTGTCAAAAAAAAAATAAAGTGGTCACAGCTCATGAATAATATACTTGTTTCCAGGAAGCTTAAATTTGAGTGGGTCAAGAAAAGTTAAAGGAAAATAGGCAATTCAGTATGGAACTCCTGTACTTTTGAGGTCTTGGACCTAGGTTCTAACCCACATCAGACAGATATGAAGATCCCATTTTGTTGGGCTTGAGAATGATTAGATGGTTAATTCTATTTTCTAAGCCATCAAAACAGAAGGATAGAGATCTTTCTCTAATAGCAAACTGGGTGGTGCAAAACATACTGCACTCTGGAATTCCCTCCTAAACCTCTCTGCCTCTCCACCTCTCTCCCTTTTAAGATGATCCTTAAAACCTACTTCTCATAACCAAGCTTTTAGGTACCCTCCTAATATCTGCTCCTTTGGCTGAGTGTCAATCTCTGTCTGATTACACTTCTATGTAGTGCCTTGGAACAGTTCTCTGTTTAAAGGCACTATGTAAATGCAAGTGGTTGTTGTTCATCCTGGTCTTTTTTTCAGCTGGTTGCTAAAATGCCTAAGTGAAATGACTGGCTGGCCTCAACCGTATTCCCATTGACACAAATCGGTGAAGTTGAAATGATCTAAATCCTGGTATGGTAGATGTGTTTTGATCTGAGATTTAGGGGAAGTCTAAAGGCAACTCTTGAACTGACTTTCATTTCATTCATGCTTTATCTCCAAGGTGTTCAAGACTTTTGATTTTGCGAGAAGTTGTTTAGGAGCCTTGTAGGCATGTTAGTTTGTCTTTATATCAGGTTGCCGATGGCAAGAAATTTTGGATGTTCTGATCTCTGATTTACCCATCAATGGAATGGCAATGCTACGAAAAGCTCTTTCCAAACCTCCAGGCCCACAAAGTTCAGACAGTGAACCAATAAATAAATGAATACAAATAAGAAAAGTAAGCAGAAAGGGAACTTACTTGTCTGAGTTTTGTGGATCAGACTTCAGGGGCTATAAGTGGTCATTTGGCCATAGTTTGGGATTCAGTATTCTGCTATATCTGACCAAAGAATCGTCATCAATAGGCTCAAAGTTAATATTTAAAAATCCAGCACCATCCTTACTTTAAGTGTAAAGGTTTATATATTTTAAAATTAGTATTCCCACTCTTAAGAATCAAACATAGAATTTTAATTCTACAGACCAAATGCTTGTCTATCCAGAATATAAACTGTCTAATGAGAGATGGTGTTTTCGAAGCAGATTGGTATACACAACTTGGCATACATTTCTGGTTCTGTGCTAGATCTAAGATTCTGAAATTGAATGAATTTGGATTCCTATATTTAACAGTTCAATATTGGAATAGAGGTGTCGAGTGCAGGAAAAAAACGTAGTTAGGAATTATCTGTTAAAGGGTGTCTTCGGGATGCTTTCTAAATGTAAGGAAGGGTGATACAATCTATATTGAAATAGGTGCAAAGAGCAGGATGTCTTGAGTATTTACTGTTGTCATGATTTAGTTACAGTTTTGTGACATTACTAACACCTCTGACATTTATTAACACTAAAGTGTAATAGTAATGCCTGCTTCTATTGCTTTTAAAGATAACACTATAACACCGGGTACTCAGTCCTCTCAGCATCACTTCTGCCTACCATTTTTTTTAATCTCAATAGTAATAGATCAAATACAACTAAAAGTTGTACCATTTCCTCCAGCTAACAATGACCAAGGCCACAGGTGATTCACTAATATTTACTTAATATGCTGATGTCATCAAATGCTGGAATATCAACATTGTACCAACCTGTAAATTTTATTATATGCCGGGCTATCCAATTTTTGCACCTTTTGATCCTTTGTCTGGAACCCATTTGGAATGTGAACTGTTAATTTTAACCCATCGCTAAATCTAACACCGGCCAATTGGGTTTCTGGCCAGCTTGCTTACTAGGACTTGCTTTTAGTGTTTAGAGTTACATTAGTGTTTAGTTCTTCACAAGAGGGTTGTGAATCTTTGGAATGCTCTACCCCAAAGGGCTATGGATGCTGAGTCCTTTATATTTAAGGCTGAGAGAGATATATTTTTGGACTCTAGGGGAATCAAGGGATATGGGGATCGGACGAGAAAGTGGAGTTGCGATCGAAGATCAGCCATGATCTTATTGAATGGTGTAGCAGACTCGAGAGACTGTATGGCCTACTCCTGCTCCTAATTATGTTCTTGTGTTTGTCATATGCCTTGTTGTAAAATTCTCTTATTAAAATACAAGGTAGTCTGGGTTCTAATCATATTGATTTGAGTTGGAATTGAATGTAACTTGTGGCATAAACCTATTCGAAGAGTTTAATGTGTGCAGAGAATTTTTCATGGGCTTGTGAGTAAATTGGGTTTTCTGTAGAGTTGGTTTGTTTTTCTCATCTGTTCCTTTACCTGATTTTTAGTTGTATTGACTGATTCTTCTCTTTTCTCTGTAGCTTCTTTAGCCTTCCCACTGCCTGCTCCTTGACTTCTGGAAGAGGTTGTAATTAGAAGATGCGTTTTAAAAAGTCCTAGCTCTCATGCAGAAGGAATAACATAATGCTTTCAAGGCTCTGCTTTGATACTTGATGTTAATTTGCCAATTCAGTTTCCTGGTATTGTTAAATGGTGTGTGTTGAATACATTACACTCCTTTTGATTCTTGCAGGTTGGATTATTGCCAAAACATTGCAACTCCAGATTTGAGAAGATTAATCCACAAGAAATCCTGTTTTCTTAGCTCTGTAGGAGGAAAATATTTTTTTGTTTTTAATGCCATAATTTGCTTTTTTTTAAGTGGGTAGGGATTGGTGTTCTTAAATGTTATAAAGGGAGAGATTTCTCTTCACTTATTGGTGTTCGAAGACAGTAATGTCAACAGAAATTCTGTAGAATTTTTTTTCTGTAACATTGTCATAGTCGGGGACAGAGTATTTGAGCAGTACTCATTCATAAAGTCTGATTCCAAATCTGCCTCTGATCAATGGTCTTACAGCATAAAATAGAGGAGTAAGGAAGTTCTAAAAGGAACTTGTGGGGAGGCATAAATCGTTCTCTTTACCACACAATATAAAATAGAGATTGGGATGAATACAGTTTCTTTTTTATTAATTATATAATAAAATAATAGTCTTGGGTACCTACTCCTGCGCAATAGAGTTTGGAGACAAGTCTTCACTTCAATGCTTCATTGTCTCTAAGATTGAGAACCATCCATTTGCCTCCCTCAGCCTCTTCCCTTCCTTCCCTTAGCCCACCGGGCAAAACTTCCTCCAAGGATCCTGCCTGTCCTAGCCCTGAACTCGCATCTTTGTCCAGTTTCTCTCCGATCTCCCCTCACGATCATTCCAAGCTCATCCTGTCTGAGACCCACTTCCTGCTTCCTTGACTCTATTTCCACCAAACTGCTGACCACCCAACTTCCTTTTCTGGCTTCCATGTTAGCTGGCATTGTTAACAGTTCTCCTCGGGTACTGTCCCCCTCTCCCTCAAATCTGCTGTCATCACCCCTCTCAAAAAACCAACCCTCGACCCCTCCGTTCGTGCAAACTACAACCCCATCTTCAACCTCTCTTTCCTCTCAAGTCCTTGAACATGTTGTCACCTCCCAAATCCATGCCCATCTTTCCCGCAATTCCATGTTCGAATCCCTCCAATCCGGCTTCCGCGCCAGCCACAGTACCGAAATGGCTCTCATCAAAGTCACAAATGACGTCCTTTGTGACTGTGACAAATGCAAACTATCCCTCCTCATCTTTGTTGACTTCTCTGCAGCCTTTGACATGGTTGACCACTCTATCCTTCTCCAACACCTCTCCAGCATCATCCAGCTGGGTGGGACTGCACTCGCTTGGTTCCATTCTTATTTATCTAATCATAGCCAGAGAATCACCTGCAACGGCTTCTCTTCCTGCTCCCGCATAGTTAACTCTGGTGTCCCCAAGGATCTATCCTTGGCCCCCTCCTATTTCTCATCTACATGTTGCCCCTTGGCGACATCATCTGAAACACAGCGTCTGTTTCCACCTATGCATCTAGCTCTACCTCTCCACCACTTCTCTCGACCCCACCACGGTTTCTAAATTGTCCGACTGCTTGTCTGACATCCAGTTCTGGATGAGCAGAAATTTTCTCCAATTGAATATTGGGAAGACCAAAGCCATTGTTTTTGGTCTTCGCCAAAAACTCCGTTCTCTAGCCACTGACTTCATCCCTCTCCCCAACTTCTGTCTGAGGCTGAATCAGACTTTGCAGAACAATGGTGTCATATTTGACCCTGAAATGAGCTTTCGACCACATATCCACAGCATAGCTAAGACCACCTATTTCCACTTCCATAACATCACCTGTCTCTGCCCTTGCCTCAGCTTATCCGCTGCTGAAGCCCTCATCCGTGCCTTTGATACCTCTAGACTTGACTATTCCAACGCACTCTTGGCTCGCCTCCCACAATCTACCCTACATAAACTAGATGTGATCCAAAACTCAGCTGCCTGTGTCCTAACTCGCATCAAGTCCCGCTCACCCAACACCCCTCGCTGACCTACATTGGCTTCCCGTAAGGCAACACTTCGATTTTAAACTTCTCATCCTTGTTTTCAAATCCCTCCTTGGCCTCATCCCCTCCTATCTTGCTCATCTCCTACAGCCCCACGACCCACCAAGATGTCTGCGCTCCTCTAATTCTGTTCTGTTGAGCATCCCTGACTATAATCGCTCAACCCTTGGTGGCCGTGCCTTCTGTTGCCTAGGCCCTAAGCTCTGGAACTCCTGGCCTAAACCTCTCCTCCTCTCTACCTCTCTTTCCTCCTTCAAAACTTTCCTTAAAACATACCTCTTTGACCAAGCTTTTGTCATTTGCACTAATTTCTACTTATGGCTTGGTGTCAAATTTTTAAAATCTCATAATACTCCCGTGCAGCGCTTTGGGACGTTTCACTACATTAAAGGCACCATATAAATACACGTTATTGTTAAAAAATTCTATATTTTATGATAAATCTGCAATAACACATATTGGCATAACCAACTCAAAAGTTCATTTTATTGGATAGGAAGGATGCAACAAAAGTGTGTAATTCCACTGTGTTCTAGGGATTAACATTCATTCATAATAAGCACTTTACTATTGTATCATCAAATGCTGTACATCAATGTCAAGACTCTTTGCAATTTGAAACTTTTCTCCAAGAACTGTTGCGATAAAACCCTTTCCAATGTAAATCCTTTACTGACTCATTAAAAGAGGTTTTACTGATCTTTTAGAGTAGGCCCCTCATTTAAGTCCGTTCTTCTGTACATTAAGATTGCCTTGAATTTTAAATGGTCTCTTCCAGAGAAAGATACTGTAAGTAATGGTATTACCACAGGGCTCAATGTAAAATGACAATCTTTAATTGCAAATCAATACATACAAATGAATAAGCTGGGGATGTGTGATGAATAACCTGTGGACTTGTCACAGAGCACAAATTTATAGGGCTTAAGAAAAGATAAGCTTGCCGGATGGGTACGCTGTTGTGTGGACTGACCACTTGATGCCATTTATGCAACTATACCGTTAAAAGACCAAACAGAGATTGAGACTTTGCATCCTTGTAATTGAGCGGATCAGTGAGCGGAGAGAGGTATAGCTTTTCTCCATCTCATTAATGAGCTTAATGGCCCTGAAATTCTGGCCTCCCCGGGTCCATACGGAGTGTGTACGAACCCAGGAAGGCATCAGAAAAGCCGTTTTTTGGCGTGCAATGCACATGCCGAAAACCAGCTTATCCAATCTGTCATGTTTTAACTTGACACATCGCACACATCTCAGCAGCAAGAACATTCGCATGGGCAAGATTGCGGTATTTGCTCATCTCTTGCCCAGCAAATGTCCTTAAATATCTTGCGCCTGTTAAAAGCAGGCGCATAGCCTACTTTTATCGGAGTAAGAGTTTTAAAACATATAAAAATAAAATTTAAAACCACATTTCCTGCTTAAAAACCCTGCCCACTAAGGTAAGTTTATATTAAACCCTAATTACAAAAAAAACACTATTTCTGATTGTTTAAACACATTTATTGACTTTAATTTAAATTAATGTTAAATATATGATTTCCCCCCCTATTTTTTATTTGTGTTTTGTTGTTGGGGTAGGGGGGGGGGTTCTCATTCATAATAATGAGAACTCCTACTTACCGAGTTCCCATTATTATGAATGAGAATACTTGGCCTTGATTGGCCGTCCAGTGCCACGTGACTCCAGCTTCTCCCTGCGCATCTGCAAGATGTGAACGTGCTCCTATGCGCAGGGAGAGGAGGCCTCTGACCGGGATCGCTGGAGGGCGCAGCACCAAAAGGTAGGTGCGGATCTTTTTTACTATTTTCTGGCGAGCGCCCGCGGGAAGCCCAGCACCAGGCTTTCAGGCCCAATATGTGTTATTGATGCTGATGATTATCTTTGTTTAGTAGCAATTGTCAATGATTTTCCAAATATTCAAAGAGGACTGTTGATCTGTGTCTTGCCTACAATTGACCAAAAGGGGCAATATCTCCGATTAAGTGCAGAACTGGGCTGCTGTATTCCTGTGAATAATGGTCAAGTGTTTTTCTGTTGCTCGGCTATCATTTTGAAAGCTATTTCATTTTTTGGTCGATTGGGTCTCCGGTAGAAGATACTGTTTTTAATAACACTGCCACACAGTTTTACCTAGCTGCTGCCCATCTGCAATGATTAGGAAAGCTACCTGAGCAGTGCATGAAGTGATTCCTCAATTTATAGTTTCTGTTCCATTTGTGAAAATTGCACTTATCCATCAGCACTCCTGCAGTCCTGTCTCCCCCAGAATGCACTGTCTGCTCCTCTCTCAGCTCCAGCAGCAGCTTTTGATTCTGTGGGAAGATGAATAATTCAAAGCCTTGACACCAGTTTATATCACTCACTTCAGCTGGACACTATATCTGGTTGCCATTGCTGACAGTGCTGTGGGCTGTCACGAGAGAAAATTCCCTACTTCCATCGTTAAAGCCATTAAATTGTTTATTTTTCAGTTTTCAGCCTTGTGCTGGATATAGTTCTAGGATGACAGCAGCTTTCCCAAATGGCATTGTTGATGTACGAGTACCATCAGGCTATTTTGCCCTGGGACGTTACAACCAAGTATATTCCTGTCCTCATCCAAATGTACTTAGATTTCCAGTGGATTTTTCCTTTCCTAAACCAAGGAGGCTGCCAATCATAGCTCCAGTCTGCAACCAAGCTAAGGTCAACTAACTCAACACAGGCAAAGTTTTAAATTGTTTTTCTAGTAAATTTTTTTTCCATTACGGTCCTTTTTGATTTTCACTGTGTATTGCAGTGATCCTTGGTTGAGAGAGCTACCATCCCTGTTGCTCCGAGATTTCTCTCCCTCTCTCTTGCTTTATAATTAGAAGTTGGGAGCTAACGTAAGAGAGGCTGAGTATAATTAATCTTTTCAGCCTTTCTCTTGTTACCACCCAACCTCCAGCTATCATGTAGCAGAGAGAGAGAAACCTAGGAGCTGGCAGTGGGCACATAGCTGCTTCCCCTGCCCTTATAACTCACCAAGTGATCGAATGATACTATTTGTGTTATCACTGTCAGCCACCTTGCCCAGTGCATGAATTTCTCCTGCTGATTGAAAATCATCCCTGTTGATTGAGGCTGAGGCCTATTGATTTGCTCCATAGGCTGCAACTACAGTTAAGATCCTAGTCAAATGTTCTTTAATGGCACAGTAAACTGATTTGTACAGTTTAATGGGAGCATTTGTTTTGTTTGGCGAGAAATAGTTATACAAACCAATGTGCACTCATTTGTGTTGGGGGCATGCAAATATAATATATGTATGCCCGCGTGTCTTACTTTTTATCACCTAGAAACATAGAAAATACTGCACCACCATTCAATAAAATTGTGGCTGATCATTCCCTCAGTACCTCTTTCCTTCTTTATCTCCATACCCCTTGATCCCTTTAGCCATAAGGGCCATATTTAACTCCCTCTTGAATATATCAAATGAACTGGCATCAACAACTCTCTGCGGCAGGGAATTCCACAGGTTAACAACTCTCTGAGTGAAGAAGTTTCTCCTCATCTCAGTCCTAAATGGCCTAACCCGTATCCTAAGACTGTGTCCCCTGGTTCTGGACTTCCCCAACATCGGGAACATTCTTCCCGCATCTAACCTGTCCTGTCCCGTCAGAATCTTATACGTTTCTATGAGATCCCCTCTCATCCTTCTAAACTCCAGTGTATAAAGTCCCAGTTGATCCAGTCTCTCCTCATATGTCAGTCCAGCCATCCCTGGAATCAGTCTGGTGAACCTTTGCTGCATTCCCTCAATAGCGAGAACATCCTTCCTCAGATTAGGAGACCAAAACTGAACACAATATTCCAGATGAGGCCTCACCAAGGCCCTGTACAATTGCAGTAAGACCTCCCTGCTCCTATACTCAAATCCCCTAGCTATGAAGGCCAACATGCCATTTGCCGTCTTCACCGCCTGCTGTACCTGCATACCAACTTTCAATGACTAATGAACCATGACACCCAGGTCTCGTTGCACCTCCCCTTTTCCTAATCTGCCGCCATTCAGATAATATTCTGCCTTTGTGTTTTTGCCACCAACTGAAAAAAGGAGATTCCAGAGTTCCTGCTCAGGTATCACATGTTCTCAATTCTGCAAGAGTTATTACAAAAAGAAATGTATATTTATGGAACAGTGCCTGGAATCTGCCACTGCAGGCCATTGAGTTATAGTCATGAGATGCAAAGTGCATTAAACTGGATGAGTTGGAAGATGTAGAAATGGACTGTAAAGGCACTATGCTGGAGAGGATAACTGGTTGATATTCTTTAGGTATGCAATGAGAAGAATTTTTGATATTAAAGACCCTGTCTTCCTTGAATATTGAAGACCAGAGGCATCAAAATATTGCTAAAATCGCAAACTCTCCAACTGATGGCAGTTATTTATGTATTTTGGGGTTTTTTATATGGAAGAACAGAAGTCTAGTGAACTTTCACTGCACTGATTAAGAAGACAATATATTTAAGGAGCTGTTGGTCATTAGCTAGTAAACATGAATTATTCCTTTTAATGAAAGTAACTGCTGTGTAACTGGAATCTGGGTTAATTCTATTGACCAAAATGAACAGCTGAAATGGATTTTTAACCTTGGCCAATTTGCAGTCCTGGCAGTAGCTTTAATATGTTCAAATTTTTTGAAGTTGTGAAAGGTGCCAGCTCTGGTAAGTCTACCATTTCTACGACTAATTTGTGCTTTTAATTTTCAGAAGGTGCCTTTCGAATTTGGTTTAGTTCATGAAAAGCTTAGAAAATGTTGTCCTGCATCAGTAATTAAATTTAAAAAAATGTTTTAATACAATTTTAAGTGGAGTGTGTTATCAGGATTAATCTAGAAGTTTTTCACGGTTGGACTCTGTCAGGAAACACACGCTTGAATTATGGTCTTGACTGGCATTCACATTCCATCTTCCTGTTGGAGCTGGGTTGACTCAACTGGGTCATCTGAAAGAATGGAGAAGAGAAAAAAGAGCCCTTCTAATACAGGGAGGGCTCTGTTTCCATCTCATTCAAATTCCTCAATGCCAATATTGATGTCTTCTGAGATGGTTACACATTGGACTGAGATATGGAGGGTGGTTTGCAGTGTGACCAGCTGACGAGGGCAGAGATATTACAGAAAGAAAGGAAGGTTACAGATTTCTAATGGATTGTATGTCTTTGCATTAAGACTCACAATATTTAAGCTGAATTATGTGATACAAATAGAACCTGGCCTTCGCAGAATCTGGTCTGAATCCACCTCAGTGAAATGGGCAAGGATCTCCTCGATTTACTTATCCAGCTTGGACATATGAATACATAGATCTTGCAAATCTGTTATCAGACCAATAATTTTTGTCAAATATTGTGCAGGTTTTTTTTGCATGATTTACAGCACAGAAACAGGCCATTCAGCCTAACCAGTCCATGCTCCTCCTGTCTTTCCTCATCTCACACTATCCGCATAACCCTCTATTCCCTTGTCCCTCAGATGCTTATCTAGCCTCCTCTTAAATGCATCTATACTATTCGCTTCAACCACTCCCTGTGGTAGAGAGTTCCACATTCTCACCACTCTCTGGGTAAAGAAGTTTCTTCTGAATTCCCTATGATTTCTTGGTGACAATCTTACATTGGTGGCCTCTAGGTTTGCTCTTTCCCCACAAGTGGAAAAATTCTCAGTATTCACTCTATCAAAACCTTCCATAATTTTAAAGACCTCAATTAGCTCAACCCTCAGCCTTCTCTTTTCAAGAGAAGAGACCCAGCCTGTTCATCCTTTCCTGATAGATATACCCTCGCATTTCTAGTATCATCCTAGTAAATCTTCTTTGCACTCTCTCCAGTACCTCCATATCCTTTTTATAATATGGCAACCAGAATTGTACGCTGTACTCCCAAGTACAGTTACACAAATCATTCATCAAAGTTTGATACAAGTTTAGCATGACTTCTACTTTTCAATTCAATCCCTTTAGAAATAAATTCTAGAGATTGGTTGCTTTTTTATGGCCTTGTTAACCTGTGTCGCTACTTTTAGTGATTTGTGTAACTGTACTCCGATATCCCTTTGCTCTTCTACCCCATTTAGATTTGTATTTTCCAAGTAATATGTGACCCCCCCCCCCCCCACCCCCTAATTTTTCTTACCAAAATGTAATGCTTCACATTAATCTGTTGAATTTCATTTGCCAATTAAATGCCTATTATGCAAGTTTATTACATAGAAACATAGAAAATAGGTGCAGGAGTAGGCCATTCGGCCCTTCGAGCCTGCACCGCCATTCAATGAGTTCATGGCTGAACATGCAACTTCAGTACCCCATTCCTGCTTTCTCACCATACCCCTTGATCCCCCTAGTAGTAAGGACTACATCTAACTCCTTTTTGAATATATTTAGTGAATTGGCCTCAACAACTTCCTGTGGTAGAGAATTCCACAGGTTCACCACTCTGGGTGAAGAAGTTTCTCCTCATCTCGGTCCTAAATGGCTTACGCCTTATCCTTAGACTGTGTCCCCTGGTTCTGGACTTCCCCAACATTGGGAACATTCTTCCTGCATCTAACCTGTCTAAACTCGTCAGAATTTTAAACGTTTCTATGAGATCCCCTCTCATGACGTCTTGTAATTTGTTGCTGTCCTCCTTTTGTATTGCCTATTTCCCCACCCACCCCAACAATTTGGTGGTGTCTGCAAATTTAGAAAATGTATTTTTGATTCCAAAGTCTAAATCGTTAATATAAAATGTGAACAACAGTGGTCCCAGCAATGATCCTTGTGGAACACCACTTTCCACCTTCTGCCACTCCGAATAGCTACCCTTTACCCCTACTCTCTGCTTTCTGTCTTGAAGCCAGCTAGTTATCCATTCTGCTGCTTGTGTCCTGACTCTGCTTTCTCTGACCTTGTTCATTAGTCTATTATGTGGTACCTTATCAAAGGCCTTTTGAAAATCTAGATAAATTTTACATCTACTGCAATTACCCTTGTCTACTCTCTTTGTTACCGCTTCAAAAAATTCAATGAAGTTGGTCAAGCAAGACTCCCTTTTGAAATCCATGCTGACTATTCGTTATTATAATTTTGATTTCTAGATGCTCAATTTTCTCCTTCAGTAGGGATTCCATTATTTTTCGTACCGACGTTGAGCTGATTAGTCTATAGTTCCTTGGACAGGTTCTATCTCCCTTTTTTAAATATAGGTACATTGGCTATCTGCCATTCCTCTGGCACTACATCTTTTTCTAATGAATTATTAAATGTGTAATAAGTTCATCAAATCAATACAGTTCAATTATTTTGTGTCCATTATGCCTATTACATGTTTTGCTCGTTTAAAATGTTATTTAACCTTTTTTACAATATTTTTTTCCTACCTATGACATTTACAATGCAGAGTAAGGCTTCCTCTATCCTTACAATGGGGCTGAAATTGCCCCTTTCCTTAAGGCCTGTTAGCACTGCAAATCGGCGGCCACGCTGCAGAGTGCTCGTTAAATGGCCGCCGATATCGTTCTTGTCCTGCCCTGGTTTTGCGGCGGTGTGTATCACCGCACCTCTTTCTCTTTCCCCCCCTCCCCCACTCCTAAGTGCGTCATCACTGTAAACACCGCTGATACCGGGACGGAAGCCCCATTGCCCGTTAAAAGTCGTACGATCGCCGGGCGATGCCAAGAGTTTTTTTTTGGATGGTGCATAGTTGCTGATGCACACCGCCAGACTGCCTTAAAGGTTGGTTTGGTGATTTCAGTGGATTTTGTGTCAGCGACTTTTTTGCGTTTGACTAGCTGTGCAAGGCAGAGTGCACACTGCTTTGCGAGTGCTGGAGGCACCTTCCACCTGCAGAACAGGGAGGCCACTTCGTGTAGGCTCCGCTTGTGGAAGCCTTTGAGATGGGGGTAGTGCTTGCAGGCCAATGCTTCCTGTACATTGCGCATGCCGCAGAGGCACGGAGGAGAAGGCAGCGCCGGGGCAATGGCTGCAGAGGCAGCGGGCAAGGGCCGCAGGCATCATTACGGTCCAGCGTGGAAAGGGCCAGGGAGATGGCCACAGAGAGGAGGCAAGAGAGGTGCCACACGAAGGACCCCTGCAAGGGCATCCGCCAAGGAGGAGAGTCAAATATGTCGACGCGCGCCCCCCCCCCCCCCCCCCCCCCCCCCCCACCAGATAATGGGCGAGCAGCCCAGGAAGCAATCTGCAGCGGAGGCAGATGCTGGGCAGCAGCAGCCTGCAGAGGTAGAGGAGGCAGAACAGTAGCAGGGAACAGCCAATGATCCACCTCACATAGCAAGATGGCCACACTGACGTGGGGGGCGAGAGAGTTTTCCGCCATCAATTCTCATGCACTGATGTGAATGATGATCAATGCCTGCGCAGACTGAGATTCTGGAAGGATGTCATCACTGAGCTCTGTAATCTCCTGCAGCCAGAATTGGAGTCACAGACACAGATGAAGAAAGCCCTGAGTGTGGCATCGAAGGTGACTATCGCCCTCAACTTTTATGCCACTGGCTCTTTCAAAGTTGCCACTGTGGACATGTGCAACATCTCGCAGTTTGCAGCCTTCACATCAATGAGGGACGTCACAGATGCTCTGTATAGGAGAAGGGCCAACTATCACGGAGAAGCAATTGGAGTGCCAAACTGCATTCCTGCACATTGCGGGCTTCGCCAGGGTCTAGGGAGTCATTGACTGCACCCATGTCGCTCTCAGGGCACCCCAATAAACTCTCGAGCAATTCAGAAACAGCTTCCTCTCCCTCATTGTTCAACTCGTTTGTGACCATAACCGCAAGATTATGCAAATGGATGCCTGGTACCCTGGCAGCAGCCACGACTCTCATATTCACTGGTCTCAATGAAGATTGTGGTTGGCTCCTGGGTGAAGAGGGCTATGCGCTGAGCACTTGGCTCTTGACTCCTCTGTGTAGCCATAGAACTGCTGCGTAGCTCACGTACAATGGAAGTCTGACGGCCAGCAGGACCATCATCGAACACACTATAGGCATTCTGAAGCGGGTTCTGTTGCCTGGCCCACTCTGGGTGTGTTGCGGTACTCACCTGAGTGTGTCTCCAAATTTGTGGTGGTGTGCTGCATGCTCCACAACCTGACCATCGTGAGGGTGCAGCATTTGGAGGACGAGGCAGCTGTGGCACCTGTGGAGAATGAGGAGGACCGGAGGAGGATCAGGATGTGGGTGGGCAGCCACGCAGGAGGTGGCATGCCCATCGTGACCCTGCAAGGGAAGCACAATGCCATCTCAGTTGCCTGGTTCACATAAGTCAGTGCCCAATTGAGTCTGCATCTGGCCATGTCCATGGGCCAACCTGTGAGCCCCCTCACACATCATTCCCGCACACTGAAATGAGAGACCTGATCACAAATTCCAAGCACTAAATAAAGATTTATTACAACCCAAACAATGGATTTCCAAAACACTCACATAATTATCACCCTTGTGCAACTCCTTATTATCCCTCTTGCGCAGATCTATCCTGACATTACTCCACAATCATCATCACCATAGGCAGTCCCTCAGAATCGAGGAAGACTTGCTTCCACTTCTGAAATTAGTTATTTGGTGGCTGAACAGTCCAATACGAGAGCCACAGTCATAGTCGTTGAGAGAAGGGGTGGGTGGGACTAGTTTGCCGCTTGCTCTTTCTGCCGCCTGCGCTTGATTTCTGTATGCTCTCGCCGTTGAGAATCTAAGTGCTCATCGCCCTCCTGGACGCACTTTCTCCACTTAGGGCAGTCTTCGGCCAGGGACTCCCAGGTGTCAGTGGTGATGTCGCACTTTTTCAGGGAGGCTTTGAGGGTATCCTTGTAATGTTTCCGCTGCCCACCTTTGGCTCGTTTGCCATGTAGGAGCTCTGCATAGAGCACTTGCTTTGGGAGTCTCGAGTCTGGCATGCGAACTATGTGGCCTGTCCAGCGAAGCTGATCAAGTGTGGTCAGTGCTTCAATGTTGGGGATGTTAGCCTGGACAAGGACACTGATGTTGGTGCGCTTGTCCTCCCAGGGGATTTGCAGGATCTTGCGGAGACATCATTGGTGATACATCTCAAGCGACTTGAGGTGTCTTCTGTACATCGTCCATGCCTCTGAGCCATACAGGAGGGCAGGTATTACTACAGCCCTGTAGACCATGAGCTTGGAGGTAGATTTGAGGGCCTGGTCTTCGAACACTCTTTTCCTCAGGCAGCCGAAGGCTGCACTGGCGCACTGGAGGCGGTGTTGAATCTCCGCATCAATGTCTGCTTTTGTTGATAAGGGGCTCCCGAGGTATGGGAAATGGTCCTCGTTGTCGAGGGCCGCGCCGTGGATCTTGTTTGGGAGGCAGTGCTGTGCGGTGAGGACAGGCTTGTGGAGGACCTTTGTCTTACGGATGTTTAGTGTAAGGCCCATGCTTTTGTACGCCTCAGTAAATACATCGACTATATCCTGGAGTACAGCCTCAGAATGTCCGCAGACGCAGGCATCGTCCACATACTGTAGCTCAACGACAGAGGTTGGGGTGGTCTTGGACCTGGCCTGGTGACGGCGAAGGTTGAATAGCTTCCCACTGGTTCTGTAGTTTAGTTCCACGCCAGCGGGGAACTTGTTGACTGAGGTGGAGCATGGCAGCGAGGAAGATTGGGAAGAGGGTTGGGTCGATGACACAGCCCTGTTTGACCCCGGTCCGGATGAGGATTGGATCTGTAATAGATCCGTTGGTAAGGATCATGGCCTGCATGTCGTCGTGGAGCAGGCGAAGGATGTTGACAAACTTTTGGGGGCATCCAAAACTGAGGAGGACGCTCCATAGACCCTCCCCTGTGGCTGCCTTGTGGCTTTGGGAAGGCTGCTGTGTGTGTGTGGAGGTAGCTACATGTCCTTCTCGGGCGCCCTCGACCAGCTCTGGCCCTTGAAGGGCCGGCCGAAGATTGGCCGCATCCTCCTGTGCACCTTCAGTCGGAAGTGGCTGGGGTGAAGCCATAGTTGGCAGCAATTGTGGAGTGGCAGCTCTCGGCTCAGGGTTGCTGTGAACTGGAGAGGCAACATCTGTATCCTGGTCCGAGGACCCACTCCCCCGGGGCAGCACCCCACCTCCCGCACCAAGCTGCTGGAGCACAGATTGGTGGAATGCGGTGGCACCGTTAAGCCCATGGTGGACCCAGCCGCAATGGAGTAGTCTGATCTCGCGTAGCCAGCTGAGGGACTGCATGACAACAGCCAAACTTCGGATGCCATCAGAAACGACAGCAGTCAGATGCTCCATTCCCTGTTGCCCAGAGTGTATGAGAGCATTTTGAGCTTCCAGGATAGCAGCCATCCTGTGCAAAGAAAGGTCAAGACGAACTCAAGCTACAGCTGCAAAACCTGCCCTTTATGAAGGCAAGGAAGCAACTGCATCGTTAGCATGATGGTTTGCATCAAATGGACAAGAGGGGACTTTCGCAGTGCAAACTCCACTCCGCAGGCACACCGCTGAAAGCAGCCCTTACTACCAGAAATTATCACTCCACTCCGTTTCGAGCCTGAAAAAGGGCAATTTCTATCTTAACACCCCATCCATATCAGTGGTACCGGACGCTCAAATGCAGTGCGTGCGCCCCATTTCAGGCGGTGGAAATATCCGCCCCAATATATCTTCAATGCAATCTTAGAGGACCATCCCACCCCTAGTGTTTAATTTCCATTTCCAACTAGCCATTCTGTGCTTTGTTGAATTAGACTTGTCAGTTTTGAATTACGAGCAGTTTCATGTTGCTTTTTGCACAAGAGTGATCCAAGGCGATTCACTGTCCAATTTTCAGTTGCATCCTGTGTCTAGCCTCAGCTCTTGTCCACATTAGCGCAACTGAAATTGAGAACTCACTATGTGTAGAATTTCAATATTCCATAATTGTAATTGAATAATGATAGATGTAAAGTTGTGAGAATTTCAATCTCTAACGCACAATTTATGAAATAAATTTCTCTTGACATGCAAGGTGTAGCTGGAGAAGCAAGTATGTTCAAATCTCACCTTCCAACCAGCACCTCGTGTTTCAGCACATTAGGCCCATGTTGGCATCTGCCCTTCACCTCTGAGTTCTGACAATGTAATTAACTTGAGCTCAGGGTTCAAAGGGCGAGGCCAGTGGTGTGAACATGTGCGTGCAGACATACACACACACACCCCAAGTGTTCTTAATTTAGCCTCGGTTACAAAAGCACGTAATGGACTATGCTGCGAAGATTTCCTCATCACACAGAGGAAATCTGCCCCCAAAATGCTTTAAGAGCTCAGAAGTTGCTAAAACATCCAACAGATGTTTTACCTGTGAGACCCATGTGCAATGAGGAAATTATTTTGTGACATCTTTGAGGTCTTAACTGCAGGTTTGAGAATTAAGGTGGTGGCAGCACAGGGACACAATGGGGCATTACACTGATGCACTGTGATGTGGAGAGGTAGGATGTGCATTCATGCACTTAATTCTCAGTCTTGTCTGTACTAGGGGTGGTAGTAAGGAGCATTTATTTTCTTTTTTTTTTTCCTCCATGGTTAAGCAGGCCTTTCCCACTCTGGTGCCCCCTGAGCATACTGCTACTTAACAGCATAGGCTTACTTTTATTTGCTGGGAGAATGGTGCCATATGACAGCGGAGAACTTCCAGGTTAAATTAGCTTCTCCATGAACTACAGGGCATGATCTTAGAATAAGTGGCCACCCATTTAAAACAGAGATGAGGAGAATTTTTTTCTGAAGGTTGTAAATCTGTGGAATTCGCTGCCTCAGAGAGCTGTGGAAGCTGGGACATTGAATAAATTTAACACCGAAATAGACAGTTTCTTAAACGATAAGGGGTTATGGGGAGCGGGCGGGGAAGTGGAGCTGAATCCATGATCAGATCATTGAATGGCGGAGCAGGCTTGAGGGGCCGTATGGCCCACTCCTGTTCCTATTTCTTATGGTATGAGTTAAGTCATATATTGATACAGCACAGAAGAAGGCCATTTGGCCCGTCACACCTGTACCAGCTCTTTGGTAGAGCGGTCCAATTAATCCCATTCCCCTGCTCTTTCCTCATAGCCCTGTAATTTCTTTTCACTTCAAGTATTTATTCAATTCCTTTTTTAGGTTACTATTGAATCTGCATCCCCCAGTGCATTCCAGATCACAACTGAATGCTCCAGATTGGCTTTGTGCTGTTCATAGATTTGAAAGGTTTCATTTAACTCTTGAAAGAGTTGAAATAGGATGCCTGTGAATATGTGTGAGGACAAATTGCAAAATACACATTTAGGGTTTTCAAAAAGCATTGTTAAAGACTGGGTGTATATGCAAACTCAGCCTCTTAAATATCTGTCATGTGGTGTACATTGTACAATAGGTGTTGCATACAGCATCTTTTTGTAACCTGTGAAGAAAGTGTATTTAAGCTTACTGACAAGTGTAAGAAAGACTTGCATTTATATAGCGCCTTTTATGACCTCATGGATGTCCCAAAGCACTTTATAACCAATGAAATACTTTTGAAGTGTAGCTACTGTTGTAAGATATTGAAAACAAAGAAAGTAATAGTTAGTGCATGCTTTAGTTTCTAAATAAACTGGAAAGGATTGAATTCTGAAACTATTACCCAACACTTTTCGGAGTGGGGACAATATGGGATATTCAGTGGCAGGGACACAAAGCAAATTCCAAGCAGCAATAGGGAGAGCTCTATGAAAACTTGAAACACAGAAACATAGAAAATATGAGCAGTAGTAGGCCATTCAATATGATCATGGCTAACCCTCGACCTCAACACCATATTCCTGCTTTTTCCCCATACTCCTTGATGTCTTTTGTTTCTAGAAATCTATCTCCATCTTAAATATATTCAGTGACTTGGCCTCCACAGCCTATGTGGTAGAGAATTCCACAGGTTCACCACCCTCTGAATGAAAAAGTTTCTCCTCATCTCAGTTCTACATTTCCTACCCCGTATCCTGAGACTGTGCCTCCTTGTTCTAAATTTCCCAGCCAGGGGAAACATCCTCCCTGCATCCAGTCTACCAATCCAGTCAGAATTTTATACATTTCAATAAGATCCCCTCTCATTCTTCTAAACTCTAGTGAATACAGGCCTAGTCGACCCAATCTCTCCTCAGTCCTGCCATCCCAGGAATCAGTCTGGCGAACCTTCGCTGCCCTCCCTCTATGGCAAGTATATCCTTTCTTCGGTAAGGAGACCATAACTGCACACAATACTCTAGGTCTGGTCTCACCAAGGCCCTGTATAACTGTAGTAAGGCATCCTTGCTCCTTTACTCAAATCCTCTTGCAATGAAGGCCAACATTTGCCTTTATAACTGCTTGCTGCACCTGCATGTTTGCTTTCAATGACTGGTGTAACAAGGACACCCAGGTCCCTCTGTATATCGACACTTCCCAAGCCATGATCATTTAAATAATACCTTGTCCTTATGTTTTTCCTACCAAAGTGGATAACTTCACACTTATCCATGTTATACTGCATCTGCCATGTGTTTGCCCACTCACTCAACATATCTAAATTGTCTTGCAGCGCCTTTGCATCCTCCTCACAACTCACAATCCCACTTATGTTTTGTGTCATCAGCAAACTTGTAAATATTACATTTGATTCCCTCATCCAAATCATTTTTTTATATATATACATATATATAGTGAATAGCTGGGGTCCAAGTACTGATCCCTGTGGTACCCCACTAGTCACTGTCCGCCACCCCGAAAAACACTCCTTTATTCCTACTCTCTGTTTCCTGTCAGTTAACCAATTTTCAATACATTACCCCCAATCCTATGTGGAACTTTATCAAAAACCTTCTGAAAATCCAAATACACTACATCCACTGGATATCCTTTATCTATTCTATCAGTTACATCCTCAAACTCCAGTAGGTTTGTCAAACATGATATTCCTTTTATAAATCCATGTTGACTTTGTTTAATCCCATTGATATTATCTAAGTGTGCCGTTATCACATCCTTTATAATAGACTCTAGCATTTTCCCTACTAATGTTGGGCTAACTGGTCTGTAGTTCCTTGTTTTCTCTCTCCCTCCTTTTTTAAATAGTGGGGGTACATTTGCCACCCTCCAATCTGCAGGAACTGTTCCACAATCTATAGAATTTTGGAAGATGACAACCAATGCATCTACTATTTCCATGGCTACCTCCTTTAGTACTCTGGGATGCAGATCATCAGACCCTGGGGATTTATCGGCCTTCAGTCCCATTAGTTTCTCCAGCACTATTTTCTTACTAATAATTTCCTTTAATTCCTCTTGCTCACTAGACCCTTGGTTCCCTAGAATTTCTGGGATGTTATGTGTCCTCTTCCGTGAAGACAGAATTGAAGTATTTATTTAATTGTTCTGCCAGTTCCTTGTTCCCTATTACAAATTCTCTCGTTTCTGTCTGTAAAGGACCTACATTTGTCTTCACTAATCATTTTCTTTTTACGTACTTGTTAAAACTTTTGCAGTCGGTTTTTATGTTCCTTGCAAGTTTACGTTCATACTCTCTTTTTCCCCTCAATCAATCTCGTGGTCCTTTTTTGCTGAATTCTAAACTGCTCCCAATCCTCAGGCTTGCTACTTTTTCTGGAAACTTTGTATAACTCCTCTTTGGATCTAATACTATCCTTAATTTCTTTTGTTAGCCATGGTTGGGAGTTTTTTCCTTTTGTGTTTTTATGCCAGAAAGGAATGTATAACTGTTGCAATTCATGCATTCGTTCCTTAAATGTTAGCTGTTGCCTATCCACCGTCATGCCTTTTAATGAATCTTCCCAATCTATCATAGCCAATTCATTCCTCATACTTTCGTAGTTTTCTTTTAGATTTAGGACACTAGTTTCAGATTGGACTACTTCACTTTCCATCTTAATAAAGAATTCAGTCATGTTATGGTCACTCTTCCCTAAAGAACCTTGCACAACAAGATTGTTAATGAACCCCTTCTCATTACACAATACCCAATCTAGGATAACCTGTTCCCTAGTAGGCTCATCAACATACTGGTCAAAAAAAAACATCTCGTCCACACTCCAAGAATTCATCTGCCACAGTATTACTACTAATTTGGTTTGGCCAGTCTATATGTAGATTAAAATCACCTACAATTACTGTTGTACCCTTGTCACATGCATCACTAATTTCTTGTTTGATACAGATCCTCTGTAGGAACTGTACAGTCTCAATCTATAAAAAGGAATTTATTTTCACACTGTATGACTACTGATAATGTGTGATTGATGTATGGATTTACACACAATGCATAAAGACAAAACAAACAAGACTGGACACACTGATATTTCTCAAAATATCACCATTTTATTTACTTGCTTCACGTAAGCCTCCTCAGATCTTGTTGTCCAAACTGAACAGCAGAGCACCACCAGGGACAGTACTAGGCGCATGGTGAGGCAGCTGAGCTTGGACAAGAGCTTCCAGTATCTTGCTCAGTATCAACTACTCAGTGTTTACTTAATTTAGAAAATACATACGAATAGAAAATAGAATATTATATCGACTAACAGAGTGCTGGGTCCTGTACCCCAAATGGTACAATTAGTGCAGAATCATTTTTTTTTCCAAGAGTACAAAATACTTGTTCTGCTTAAATAGCACCAATAAAAATCACAGTATTTAAAGCATGCTAAGCGGATTTAAAAAAAAAACATGTTTTTGGTCCTACCACACAAAGATATATTTTCCAATTAAATGTGTTCAATTTAATTCCAGCTAAATGAGGATTTTTTTGCTGTTTTTTTTTACTTGAGAGAGGTTTCACCATCAGGACCCTCTTTTATAAAAAGCAGTCGACCCATGGCATGATCTTTTCAAAAGAAACCATTACAATTAACTTGAAACATTTCTTTGTCTGTGGTAGAAATTTTATTAGCTGCCTTTAGAAAATGCAAGTGATTATTCTTCCACACATATACACACATCCTGAGTATTGCACACACTTCCTGCCACACACACTTCACTATCACTAATCAAGTAACCGAACAATGCGCGCACACACATGATAAAAGATTAGCTGCTTGATATGCTTCAGCCTCTCTGATGTTCGTTTATACGCTGGGCAAATGAATATCCTTGCAGTCTAGAAAAATGTTCTGTAAATATGCAGTAATTACATTGAAAGATTTAAAATGACTAAATGCTGTAATTTGTCAGATTAGTGCTCTTTTACTAAAGACTTGCTTAAGCACTTACTCGTAGCATTTGAGCATTTAAGCTTCTAATAAATTTTAGTTAAAAGTACAAGTTGATCTCATTGTGCACAGCAAGTCGAGACCAAATGTACATTTCAGGTGAATAATTGGAACACAGACATAATTCAGTTGCTATTTTGAAGCCATATATTTTTCCATATCTATATTTAATGGTTATTTATAGCTAAATAGCAAAATATACAGCAATTTGAGAAGCAAAAGTTTCTCCTGCAGTACATGCTAAGGAGCGCTCAGATTTTGGGGGATGTAATTTCAGTGACCAGTTACCTAGGCAGTTTCCATTATAAATGTGGACCTACAAATTTATAATGGTAAAAGTTATTGGAGGTACATGCAGATGTAAGATTTATAATACTTTATATCAGCATTACTACCATGCTATACTAGGTGTGAATGCTCAGCTATTAGAGGAAATAATTGCAGAATGCCATCGCTGGTAATAGTTGAAAGGAATAGGGTCAGGAGATTTTATAAATGGACTATTGCAAGTAATTTAACGTGGATTTTTCCAGACCATTGCTCAACAAAAATAGCATTTTAGTCATTTTAATAACAGCATGTAACTCCTTTTATTAACCTTCTGTGAACATTGTGCTTGCTGAATTCTAGAATGTTCTAAACATGAATTAGATTTTGTGCTTCTTGGGTCACTGATTTGTAACCACTATATAAAAATATTTTTTTTCTTTGGTTAATTTTACCACTGAATCTGGCAAATTTAAAACGCACAATTCCACAAGGCATAACGTAAATACCAGGTGTTTCTGGGAACATCTTAAGAAGCACAGAAACAATTGACCTATGACACTACAGAGTGAATTACCTTTACAAAGGTGATGGGTACATCAGAGAGCTATCACTTCAGGTGGAATTGTATTTGAATTTAAAAGTGATGCACACACACCCCAATAATGATATCGAAATAGCTATGGGTGAAGTTGAACGAAACCTAGGAGCCTTAATTGGTCAATTGAAAGTTGAACTGTCTAACTAGCACAATGGGATACAAGAGGGAGTTCTAATCAAACTCTACAGTACTGTGGTCAGACTGCACTTTGAGTACATGTCCAGTTCTGGCCACCGAGACAGAAGGGAGACATTCAAACACTGGAGGCATAGAAGAGCCATGAGCTTGATCGTTGGTGTCAGAGGTCTGAGTTGTGAGGAAAAATGGAAGAAACTGGGGCTTCTCAGCCTTGGAAGGCAAATAATGTCTGAGTTCACATTTTTCCAAAGTTAATTGAGTGATCAGGACAAAGATAAATAGGTTCAAGTTACAGAACGCCAAATTTAGGACCGATGTCAATTTCTTCACACAAGAGTGATCAATACATGGAATGAAGTCCCTGATTGTCGAGGTGAACATCCTGCAATCATTTAAGAACTAATTAGATGCCTTAATGGGGGACTTTAGGATATTTATGGATGGATGAGCCAAGAAGGGCCAAATCATGCCTGTCGTCTTGTGACCAAATAAATGTTCCCAATTAAAAATCATAATGCTGAAAATGTGAAGTGTTTTCCGCACACACTGGCCACCAGATGGAGCTAGTGCACTGTATTCTTTTAAAACCTTGGGTAGGAGTTTCCACTAGGTTGCACTCGTTTTTTTTCAGCACAATTCCCCCAAAATCAGCCAAACTAGCGCAAACAATTGAGGAATTTTAAGCGTAAATTACATTCAGTGCAAAGAGTTTCTGCGATCTTTTGCGCTAATTTAAAAAACGTTGTGCTGGAAGCCGGCCCCACCCACAAAACTGGCCCCATCCCCAGATCGAATTAATCAGCGTGCTGTGTTCCCACTAATTCTGCCTGTTTGCAGGCCTTTGAGGAGGCTCTTTTAAAAAGCTTCTCTATTTTTAGGCGCAAGGACACTAATAGACCTGGTTGAAAAGCTTTACATTTATTTTCAATTTCCTAAGAAACAGACTACTGAATACCAATGTAACTTGTAAATTGTTCTGTAGAGGTCTTTTAATCAATTGCAATTATTTAAAATTGGATTGCTCACAGGTGGTGGACTAGACACTCTTATTCAAAATGTTTACTTTTTGTGATAAACCCATTTTCAGCTGTATTAATAAAACTTCACCTTAAATATATCAAGGAATTTTTTTATGTAATTAAAAAAAAATGTTCCAAAATGTTGCCCAGTTGCACTGGTTCATGGCAGAATTTATGTTCAACAATATGTAAGTGAGTTTGAGCGGAAACTTGAGGGGAAAAAAAACAATTCTCAAACCTGGTGCAATATGCAGAAACTCCTTGGTCAATATATAAAAGAACATGCACTTCCAGTAGTTGTGAAGTGTGAAAAACATTGCCTATGATGGTGGGAGACACATAGCACGCTCATGAATCATTAGACCCAATGTTGCTCAATAACAATGAAGTCCATATATCACCTCTACCTTGCATGCATCAATTCATGTAAAATCCTTGCAAACAGGGAGGAGTGAAAAATGTGAGAAAATATTCTAAAATGTGATGATGGCTCAGAGTGGTCACCAGTTGACAACTTGTGAAAGACAAAAATTTGTCGCCCTACGCTCTAAATTTGAACATGGTGGTCACATCATATAAAGAAGCATGTTATACTGGTTGTCTGTATCCCAGCCCTGAGGTTTGAAGTGTAATTTTCAGCTGATAGTCTTCACTGTATGTTGAAGTTATTCAGGGTAAGAAATACAAACTTTGCTAAGTTTTGATGAAAAGTCAGGGTACAATTGTGATACTTAGCATGCAGGGAGGAACTTAAAACTCTGAAGATGAGGATTTTTTTCCTAATTTCCAAACCAACTACAGTCCTCTGAGGTGTAATACTCTTGAGCATAGCTTCCTTACTGGGTGTACTCAATTTACTAATTCCTGAAACTACTGATTCAAATTTAAATAGGATCTGAATTCTGTTTAACTTGAGCATCTGGTTTCCATGCGACTTTAAAAAAAAAAAATGGTTTGTTTAACTCCTCCTTTGGATTCTCACTCATCCTCCACGGGTTGCAGTGGGGGACAAGGAGAATGGTTTTCTGCTAGCTGTGGTACAGCTGTGCCTGAACCAATGCCCTTGCCACTGATCCCAACTGCAGTAAGTCCGTCGCTGTGGAGACATCCCATTCCATTGTACATGGCCTCGGGTGCTTTGACTGGAGCTGCACTGTTGCTGATGGGAGCTGGCTGGCCGGACTGTAACTCTCCCCTGGTGGGTGATTCAGACTGCATATCGCATTCCTCCGAACGAGTGTAAAGCATTCTTCCCCTTTGGTGCATCACAACACCTGAACTCGCAGGATCAAAGATGTAGACTGTATTGGGGGCCCAGGCCACGGTTGGAGGCAACAACTGGTGTTCCACAATACTTTTACAATAGATAAAGACCGAGCTTTGAACCTGAAGGAAATAGAAGATAATAAATTTAAATTGACATTTATACTTCGATGTACTACCTCGTGTGCCAAAGCGTTTCTTTGTTAGCTGAAGCCAACTACTTTATGATGCCCTGGATCTTTTAGAACAAATAGATTTTACATTGCACCAGCTCTCGTTATTCAATCCTGTTCAAAAGATTTATCGACATTTATTAAAAAGGGGTTTGAAAACCAATAACATTTTAATTATCATTAGACTAAACGAATACAAAAAAAATTGAGCTTGCAACATTACCCCCAACAAATAGTTGAATCTCCAACATAGCCCAGGAGCACCTGCTGGTCTTTCTAACAGGAGGCTGGGTTTCTACTGACGTGTAGGGCTCAACTTGACCTTTTCCAAAGATGTTCTTAGAATCAATGTGGATGGAGCGAGCATTGGGAGTTTTTGCAGCTGCACATTTGATGAGTGGCATCTCAAAAAGCACAAAGGAATTCGAAACCGCCATGGGAAAACATGGTTGTTAATCCCTTTGGATCACTCCAATTCAGCTAGGAAGGATTTTACCGACCAGAGTGTAGACAGATGGCTATTATTTTCTGAATTGGGGAAGGGGGCTTAGGTGTCAATGTTAATACAAAGCTATCAGCCCCCATTTTACCCGTCAGTGTACAGAGTTAACGGTACCATTGGGGGAAACAGGAGGTTTGTTTATCGGTCAGTTTATACAGAGCCATCAGCCCCAAGGAGGGCGTTTGCTTAGCTGTTCATGGGTAGTAAGACATCAACACACGAGGAACATGGCACTCACCTGCCAATGTGTTGTGATAGCAACATGTGAAGGGGGAGTTAATCATTGGTGAGCAGTAAGCAATCAGCCCTTCACCTTCCTTTGTTCATATGTGTGTATATGTTTATGTTGAGAATTCAAATGTATCCTGTGTATTTGAAGCTCTAATAAAATATTTGATTAAAGTCATTCATAACAGATCAAATTAAAATGGGGTAATGGTTCAGGGCTTAATGCGATCGTGGAGAAAGGCACTTCTTACCTGCACTCCTCCCAAACAGATGCCAATGTAAGTGTGCTGACCATTAATGTCGAGACTTGCTCCTACCTGTGCTTTCTTTAGCAGATCAGTTGTAACAGCGAACCAATCCGGAGTCAGCCTCTCCACCTCCAAGCTGATGATTGCTAAGGCGAGCGTGGAGCCTCTGAACTGCAATAACTGGTGGCAGGCCATACAGTGCTGCAGCTGCCTGGTCAAGAGTGCGGCATGGAGGGAGGGCTTCATCTGAGGCCATTGGTCAAGGAGATGAGGCCGGCTGGACATCACCATGGCGTGGAACTGGACAATGGAAATATGTTTAGGTTAGCCATTGGATGCAAAAATCAGCCTGAATCATCATCTTCCCCTGGCATTTGCAATACAAATCTAACCAGCTTGCTCCCAGATTTCCCTGCTATATGTCTACAGGGCCTGAACAAAACAGCTGCACCGGTCAAAGAAAACAGTTGAGACAGAAAACTGTTGAGATCTGGGAATCCGAATCCCCCACTAAAGATACGCTGGAACCTCCAATATCCACCGTGAGAAGGGAATGCCCGAATGGATAATGGGAGTTGATGGATAATTAACATTCCTCAAATTTCTGTATGTATGGAACAGCAATAATCTCGGCACGGGAATGAAGACAAGTACGTTAAGAGAAGCAAAATAAACTTATGTAGTTTACTCGCTAAGAATAGAGTTTTTCTCACTAGGAATATGGGATGAAATACGAGTAATGAAATTAGCTGTGCAATGAGCTGGTGTCTCTCGCAAGGTATTGTCCTTTAAAATTCTGGCACATAAGTTATCGCAGACAATGGGGCAGAGTTTGCAGCCCCTACAGGCGCCCACATGTTCCGGGTTTAGGAATGTGTCTAATCCAGGATTTTGCGATCCGTCAAGAATCCTCTTGACAGATTGCACGCTTCCGGAAAAAAATGGCTTCCGCAGGCGGAGAGTTAGCCCAACTTCTGCCCAGCAAATGCCCGTGAAATTCTTACGACTGATAAAAGCAGGAGGAAAGCCTGCTTTTATCAGAGTAAGATTTTTAAAGGGCAGAGAAATACATTTTTTCAATAATTTAAACATTTTAAAAACCTGTGAAATAAGGCAAGTTTATTTTTGACTAAAATAAGTACATTTATTTTTCAAAAAATAAAATTTGTTTTAAATAATTAAATTTCATTTTGATTAATTTGAAATGTGATTTTTTTTTTAAATTAAGTGTTTGGGAATACCCCCAAAAATACAAATTCATATTTATGGTGATCCCGTACATATGGAACTCACCATGTATGAATGGGAATATCCCTACTTTGATTCGGCTAGCCCACATGACACCTGCGTCTCTGGAATACGTGGGCCTCTACACAGGTCTTCGTACAGAGGCCCAGGACCGCAAGTCTCCCAGCCACCCGCACCACCAGGTAAGTTTGTAGATTTTTTTCAGGTCGGAGGCATCCGCCCCGCGGGAAGCCACTGACCGCAATTTCTGCACCAATAGGAATGTGGATAATGGAGGTTCCACCCTAATAAGATACCTGTCTAATCATTGGAAATGACCTGATCTAGGTGTCCTAAACATGTTAGAGCTGAAATGGGTAAAATTGGCTTGAGGTCGCAAGCAAAGTAGAAGATATTCCAATTTTTGATTTGTTTACAACTTGACTTTCTTTTGGGGGTCTGTTATCACTGTATGACATCTGCCAGTGCATGTGCAGAAGCAGTTATGCCCTGCCTCCCTCCACAGTGCCTCTTCAGAGTTTAAAACGGCAGCATGAACTGCAGCTTCGAAAACTATCTCCGACTCTCTCTTGCTGACGGTGAATTGTAACCATTCCTGTTGCTAATGTCCTGTTAGAAACCAGTATTCACGTAGATAGCGCTTCTGCTTCGCAGGTATGTGTGTCATTAACGCAAGAAACAAAGTGTGGTTAAAAAGCTGACGCTAGTCAATCAATCTGAGCCTCTCTCAGTTTGAACACGTTGCTTCACAATCTGAAACACTGACTGCTGAATGCTTACTATGTTCACGAAGTCCGCTGGTGTGGCAGTGTAAAGGTCCCACTGCAGCTTATCCAGTATGATTTTCTCCATCCTCAGTACCTCACTAGAAGAACAGCCACTGGCACTCTTTGCTGTAAGGTCCTTTACCAGAAGCGTGACCTATGAAATAATGAAGAAATCATTGTGCCGTTTCTGCACAGAATGTCGTTTTTGTAAATTTTCTTAAGTTCAGTAAATCATTTTAAAAATGGAGTGGTAGTGTGATTCTTGCTTTTGATGCAATGTTCTTGTCTAAAGGAAGGGAAAACATGGCTTTGAATGAAAAAAAGGCTCAGGGTGGCAGTGTGTGTTAGAGTAGCAACTTCCTCGGTTATCACTTGGCCTATTTAGCATACGAGTATAAAAACACTTATGGGAAAATTAATGTCTTGTGATACTTATTTCATTTTAAATTGCTCTCCATCACAAGGTCAGAAGTGTGGCTGTTCACTGATGATTGCACAGTGCTGAGCTCCATTTGCAACTCCTCCAGATAATGAAGCAATCCATGCCCGCATGCAGCAAAATCTGAACAACATCCAGGCTCAGGTTGATAAGTAGCAAGTAACACCATTGCTAGGCAATGACCATCTCCAATAAGTATGGCGGAAATATTAAATGAGTACTTTGCATCAGTCTTCACCCTTGAAGATGATGCTCGAATATTAGAATACTAGTTTTGTTAGTAACATGGACACAGATAAACATATTGTTTTAGAAAGAATTAAGAACTTGAAAATAGTTAGAGCAACCGGGCCAGATGACATCCACCCACGGGTCTTCTGGGAGATGGGACATGTGCTGTGCAGGCCCCTGGCCTGTATTTTTAATAGCTCAATGTACTCTGGAATGGTTCCTACAGATTGGAAGGAGGCTAATGTAGTTCCCATTTTAAAAAAGTGGGAAGACAGACCCGGGTAACTATAGGCCCATCAGTATAAGAGCATTCCCTGATTGGTCTGTACCGGGCGGGCGGTCGAGGAGGCGGGAGCTCGGAGCAGCGCGAGTCCGGGGTTGGCGAGAGGCAGGGGACAGAAGGCAAAAAATTAAAAAGAAACCAAAAGGTGATGTCACAGCCAAGGGGGTAAGTGATTGGCTGGTGATTGGTAAGTAGTTTTTCTTTTTCTTTTCTATATCAGTAAGTAACATTTAGCATTGTTGCCAAATTAAGTTAATCTAGGGGTCAAGTCATGGCAGGAGAGCTTGGACACGTGTTATGCTCCTCCTGTACTATGTGGGAAATCAGGGACGCCTCCGGTGTCCCTGATGACTGTGTGCGGGAAGTGTATCTGCCTCCAGCTCCTGACTGTCCGCGTTGCAGAATTGGAGCTGCGGGTGGATTTATTCTGGAGCATCCACGTTGCTGAGAATGACATGAATAGCACGTTTAGCGAGTTAGTCTTACCGCAGGTAAAGGGTACACAGCCAGATAGGGAATGGAAGACCAACAGGAAGAGCAGTGCAAGGAAGGTAGTGCAGGGGTCCCCTGCGGTCATCCCCCTGCAAAACAGATACACCGCTTTGGGTACTGTTGAGGGGGATGACTCGTCAGGGGAGGGCAGCAGCAGCCAAGTTCATGGCACCATGGCTGGCTCTGCTGCACAGGAGGGCAGGAAAAAGAGTGGGAGAGCAATAGTGATAGGGGATTCAATTGTAAGGGGAATAGATAGGCGTTTCTGTGGCCGCAACCGAGACTCCAGAATGGTATGTTGCCTCCCTGGTGCAAGGGTCAAGGATGTCTCTGAGCGGTGCAGGACATTCTGAAAAGGGAGGGTGAACAGCCAGTTGTTGTGGTGCATATAGGTACCAACGATATAAGTAAAAAAAATGGGATGAGGTCCTACGAGATGAATTTAAGGAGCTAGGAGCTAAATTAAAAATTAGAATCTCAAAAGTAGTAATCTCGGGATTGCTACCAGTGCACTGGTAGCAATCCCGAGATTACTACTTTTGAGATCCTACTTGCTAGTCAGAGTAGGAATCGCAGGATAGCTCGGATGAATACGTGGCTTGAGCAGTGGTGCAGCAGGGAGGGATTCAAATTCCTGAGGCATTGGAACCAGTTCTGGGGGAGGTGGGACCAGTACAAACCGGATGGTCTGCACCTGGGCAGGACCGGAAACAATGTCCTAGGGGGAGTGTTTGCTAGTGCTGTTGGGGAGGAGTTAAACTAATATGGCAAGGGGATGGGAACCAATGCAGGGAGACAGAAGCAAAAGACAGAAAGGAGATGAGTAAAAGTGGAGGGCAGAGAAACCCAAGGCAAAAAACAAAAAGGGCCACTGTACAGCAAAATTCTAAAGGGTCAAAGCCTGAAAACTCGGTGCCTCAATGCGAGGAGTATTTGGAACCCAGGAAAGGGCTCTGAGCTAGTTAGAGTGGGTGAGAGCTCAGATGAACAGGTCCCCAAGAAAGAATGCAAAAGGCAGGAGGCAACAGAGCAGAGTAGCACTGGGGTAAGTGTAAACCACAAGCTGATAGGAAGGGATACTATGTATGAATATAAAGGGGCTGCAGGAAGGGTCAAAACTAAAAATCATGGTTTAAAAACTAGTATTAAAACAAACACTCTATCTAAACGTGCACGGCATTCGAAATAAAGTAAATGAGTTGACGGCACAAATCATTATAAATGGGTATGATTTGGTGACCATTACAGAATCATGGTTGCAGGGTGGCCAAGACTGGGAATTAAACATACAGGGGTATCTGACAATTCGGTAGGATAGACAAGAAGGGAAAGGAGGTGGGGTAGCTCTGTTAATAAAGGATAATATCAGGGCTGTTGTGAGAGATGATATTGACACTAATGAACAAAATGTTGAATCTCTAAATGTGGAGATTAGAGATAGTAAGGGGGGAAAAAGTCACTGGTGGGCGTAGTTTATAGGCCCCCAAATAATAACTTCATGGTGGGGCGGACAATAATCAAGGGAATAATGGAGGCATGTGAAAAAGGAACGGCAGTAATCATGGGGGATTTTAACCTACATATCGATTGGTCAAATCAAATCGCACGGGGTAGCCTGGAGGAGAAATTCATAGAATCCATACAGGATTGTTTCTTAGAACAGTATGTTACAGAACCTACAAGGGAGCAAGCTATCTTAGATCTGGTCCTGTGTAATGAGACAGGAAAAATAAATGATCTCCGAGTAAAAGATCCTCTCGGAATGAGTGATCACAGTATGGTTCAATTTGTAATACAGATTGAGGATGAGGAAGTAGTGCCTCAAACGAGCGTACTATGCTTAAACAAAGGGGACTACAGTGGGATGAGGGCAGAGTTGGCTAAAGTAGACTGGGAACACAGACTAAATGGTGGCACAATTGAGGAACAGTGGAGGACTTTTAAGGAGCTCTTTCATAGTGCCCAACAAAAATATATTCCAGTGAAAAAGAAGGGCGGTAAGAGAAGGGATAACCAGCCGTGGATAACCAGGGAAATAAAGGAGAGTATCAAATTAAAAACCAATGCGTATAAGGTGGCCAAGGTTAGTGGGAAACTAGAAGATTGGGAACTTTTTAAACGACAGCAAAGAATACTAAGAAAGCATAGAAACATAGAAAATAGGTGCAGGAGTAGGCCATCCGGCCCTTCGAGCCTGCACCACCATTCAATAAGATCATGGCTGATCATTCCCTCAGTACCCCGTTCCTGCTTTCTCTCCATACCCCTTGATCCCCTTAGCCGTAAGGGTCATATCTAACTCCCTCTTGAATATATCCAATGAACTGGCATCAACAACTCTCTGCGGTAGGAAATTCCACAGGTTAACAACTCTCTGAGTGAATATTGAAAGCAATAAAGAAAGGAAAGATAGATTACGAAGGTAAACTTGCGCAAAACATAAAAACAGATAGTAAAAGCTTTTATCGATATATAAAACGGAAGAGAGTGGCTAAAGTAAATGTTTGTCCCTTAGAAGATGAGAAGGGGGATTTAATAATGGGAAATGTGGAAATGTGGAAATGGCTGAGACCTTAAACAATTATTTTGCTTCGGTCTTCACAGTGGAAGACACAAAAATCATGCCAAAAATTGCTGGTCACGGGAATGTGGGAAGGGAGGACCTTGAGATAATCACTATCACTAGGGGGGGTAGTGCTGGACAGGCTAATGGGGCTCAAGGTAGACAAGTCCGCTGGTCCTGATGAAATGCATCCCAGGGTATTAAAAGAGATGGCAGAAGTAAAAGCAGATGCATTCGTTATAATCTACCAAAATTCTCTGGACTCTGGGGAGGTACCAGCGGATTGGAAAGCAGCTAACATAATGCCTCTGTTTAAAGAAGGGGGCAGACAAAAGGCAGGTAACTATAGGCCGGTTAGTTTAACATCTGTAGTGGGGAAAATGTTTGAAGCTGTCATTAAGGAAGAAATAGCAGGAATCTAGATAGGAATAGTGCAATCAAGCAGACGCAACATGGATTCATGAAGGGGAAATCATGTTTTTACTAATTTAATGGAATTCTTTGAGGATATAACGAGCATGGTGGATAGAGGTGTATGGATGGATGTGGTGTATTTAGATTTCCAAAAGGCATTCGATAAGGTGCCACACAAAAGGTTACTGCAGAAGATAAAGGTACACGGAGTCAGAGGAAATGTATTAGAATGGATCGAGAATTGGCTGGCTAACAGAAAGCAGAGAGTCGGGATAAATGGGTCCTTTTCGGGTTGGAAATCGGTGGTTAGTGGTGTGCCACAGGGATTGGTGCTGGGACCACAACTGTTTACAATATACATAGATGACCTGGAAGAGGGGACAGAGTGTAGTGTAACAAAATTTGCAGATGACACAAAGATTAGTGGGAAAGCGGGTTGTGTAGAGGACACAGAGAGGCTGCAAAGAGATTTAGATAGGTTAAGTGAATGGGCTAAGGTTTGGCAGATGGAATACAATGTCGGAAAATGTGAGGTCATCCACCTTGGAAAAAAAAGCAGTAAAAGGGAATATTATTTGAATGGGGAGAAATTACAACATGCTGCGGTGCAGAGGGACCTGGGGGTCCTCGTGCATGAAACTCTTTTAGAGTCTACCTGCAAAACATAAAACATTTATCCGTGCCACCCGACCTGGATGACACACCAGACATTTACAAGGCCCTTTGTTTCTTTTTTTTTTTTTCTTTCTTTTTTTTTCTTTTTTTTTTTGGGGCACTAAAATCAATTTTTTTTCCTTTTTCCATTGCCCCCTATAAAAGGGGAGGGGGACACTAAAAGCACCGGCAATTAAAACAAATTAAACTTTAAAACGTAAAATCAAATTAAAATTTGGTTGCCGGGCGTGATGATGCACTCCAGTCCCTCCGGTGCCCACCTCTCGCGGAAGGCCGCGAGCGTACCGGTGGACACCGCGTGCTCCATCTCCAAGGACACCCTGGACCGGATGTAAGAGCGGAAGAGAGGCAGGCAGTCAGGTTGAACGACCCCCTCGACCGCCCGCTGCCTGGACCGGCTGATGGCACCCTTGGCCGTGCCCAGGAGCAGTCCTACGAGGAGGCCCTCGGACCTACCCGCTCCCCTCCGCACAGGGTGCCCAAAGATCAGGAGAGTGGGACTGAAGTGCAGCCAGAATTTCAGGAGCAGCCCCTTCAAATAATGGAACAGGGGCTGCAACCTCGTGCACTCAATAAAAACATGGAACACGGACTCTTCCAGACCGCAGAAATTGCAGGCGGCCTGGGAGTCCGTGAACCGGCTTAAAAATTTATTGCACGGCACTGCTCCGTGCACCACCCTCCAGGCCAAGTCCCCGACGAATAGTGGGAGGACCCCTGCGTAGAGTGCCCTCCATCGGGGACCCCCGCCTCCTCCGGACGGCAAGATGGTACGCCATGGCGTGTCCGGACGGCAGGCGAGGATGGCAAAGTTGAGAGTGTGCAGGAGCAGCCCGTACAGGAAACCCCTCCGCGTGGAACTGAAAGGCACGGAGGGGATTTCCCCGAGGCGGCTCAAGTTGTGAGGCGCCGGCCCCCGAGGGAGGTTCTGGGGTTTGGCGCCGATGAGGAATTCCGTCCGGACGGGGGTCAGTTCGGACGGGATCTCCCCACGTGCTTGAGCCTCCTCGATGCATCTAACAGAGTCAGGGCCCAAAGCTGTTTTTAGCGACTCGATGGCTTCAGCCGCGCGGCGGACGTCGGCTGAATTTAGGCGCCGCGCCAGCATGCCTGGCGCCATCCAGCCCGCTCCTCCGCCATCGAGCAGGTCCCTGACCCTGGTCACCTCACCAGCCACAGCCCTCTCTTCCGACCGCCACATAAAACCTCGGTCGTGGAGGTACGGATTCCCGAGCAGCGGCTCCTGCAGGACAGCCGCCACTCCAGCCGGCGGAGAGCTGCGCTTGGTGGAGACTTTGTTCCAGACCCTGATGAGGTCCCTGTAAAAGACAGGCAGCTCCCGGAGGGTGGTCCTGATACCCCCCAAGTTCACAAACAGGAGCTGCGTGTCGTAGTTGAGGTCGCGCTGCTGGCGGAAGAAATACGTCGCCAGAGCGCACCACCTAGGAGGGGGCTCGACATAAAGGTATCTTCCTTGTGCATGAAACTCTTTTGAGTTAACCTGCAAAACATAAAACATGTATCCGTGCCACCCGACCTGGATGACACACACAAGACATTTACAAGGCCCTTTTTTGGGGGTTTTTTTGGGTTTTTTTGTGGGTTTTTTTTGGGCACTAAAATCAAATTTTTCCTTTTTCCAGTGCCCCCTATAAAAGGAGAGGGGGACACTAAAAGCACCGGCAATTAAAACAAATTAAACTTTAAAACGTAAAATCAAATTAAAATTTGGTTGCCGGGCGTGATGATGCACTCCAGTCCCTCCGGTGCCCACCTCTCGCGGAAGGCCGCGAGCGTACCGGTGGACACCGCGTGCTCCATCTCCAAGGACACCCTGGACCGGATGTAAGAGCGGAAGAGAGGCAGGCAGTCAGGTTGAACGACCCCCTCGACCGCCCGCTGCCTGGACCGGCTGATGGCACCCTTGGCCGTGCCCAGGAGCAGTCCTACGAGGAGGCCCTCGGACCTACCCGCTCCCCTCCGCACAGGGTGCCCAAAGATCAGGAGAGTGGGACTGAAGTGCAGCCAGAATTTCAGGAGCAGCCCCTTCAAATAGTGGAACAGGGGCTGCAACCTTGTGCATTCAATAAAAACATGGAACACAGACTCCTCCAGACCGCAGAAATTGCAGGCGGCCTGGGAGTCCGTGAACCGGCTTAAAAATTTGTTGCACGGCACTGCTCCGTGCACCACCCTCCAGGCCAAGTCCCCGATGAATAGTGGGAGGACCCCTGCGTAGAGTGCCCTCCATCGGGGACCCCCGCCTCCTCCGGACGGCAAGATGGTACGCCATGGCGTGTCCGGACGGCCGGCGAGGATGGCAAAGTTGAGGGTGTGCAGGAGCAGCCCGTACAGGAAACCCCTCCGCGCGGAACTGAAAGGCACGGAGGGGATTTCCCCGAGGCGGCTCAAGTTGTGAGGTCCTTGTGCATGAATCCCAAAAAGTTAGTTTGCAGGTGCAGCAGGTAATCAGGAAGGCGAATGGAATGTTGGCCTTCATTGCAAGAGGGATGGAATACAAAAGCAGGGAGGTCCTGCTGCAACTGTACAGGGTATTAGTGAGGCCGCACCTGGAGTACTGCGTGCAGTTTTGGTCACCTTACTTAAGGAAGGATATTCTAGCCTTGGGGGGGGGGTGCAGAGATGATTCACTAGGCTGATTCCAGAGATGAGGGGGTTACCTTATGATGATAGATTGAGTAGACTGGGTCTTTACTCGTTGGAGTTAAGAAGGATGAGGGGTGATCTTGTAGAAACATTTAAAATAATGAAAGGGATAGAGGCAGAGAGGTTGTTTCCACTGGTCAGGGAGACTAGAACTAGGGGGCACAGCCTCAAAATACGGGGAGCCAATTTAAAACCGAGTTGAGAAGGAATTTCTTCTCCCAGAGGTTTGTGAATCTGTGGAATTCTCTGCCCAAGGAAACAGCTGAGGCTAGCTCATTGAATGTATTCAAATCACAGATAGATAGATTTTTAACCAATAAGGGAATTAAGGGTTATGGGGAGCGGGCAGGTAAGTGGAGCTGAGTCCACGGCCAGATCAGCCATGATCTTTTTGAATGGCAGAGCAGGCTCGAGGAACTAGATGGCCTACTCCTGTTCCTAATTCTTATGTTCTTATGTAATAAATACTGCAGATGCTGGAATTCAAAACAAAAACAGAGAATGCTGGAAATCTCAGCGGGTCGGGCAGCATCTGTGGCGAGAAAAACAAAGTCAATGTTTCGGGTCAGCGACCCTTCGTCAGAACTCTGTTTAATATTAGTAATAGGTAAGATACTTGAAGGAATCGTAAGGCATGCAATATATGAATACTTGGATAGGGAGGGACATATTAGGGACACCCAACATGGCTTCATTTAAAAAAAAGAGGTCATATCTCACATCTAATTGTATTTTTTGAAAAAGTTACAAAGTTGGTGGATGAGGGAAGCCTAGCAGACATCGTCTACTTAAATTTCCAAAAAGCTTTTGACAAAATAAGAGGCTTCTCTGCAAGATCAGAGGCTCTGGTATTAGTGGAAATATATTGAGTTGGATTCAGAACGGACTGGCAGAGAATGCAGGCAAACAGTAGTTATAGATGGATTTGGATCTGTTTGAAGACCGGTCACTAGTGGTGTCCCACAGGGATCAGTGTTGGGACTGTTGCTTTTTAGTATTTGTATTAATGATCTAGATTTTGAAGTTGGGGGCACACTTTGCAAATTTCCAGATGATACCAAGAACTGTGCGTGTGTTAGAACTGTAGAAGATGCTTGTCTGCTTCAGTCAGATCTTGATGTGTTCGAGATTGGGCTCGAGACTGGAAAATGAAGTATAACTTCGATAAGCGCAGTGTTATGCATGTAGCCAGGGCAAATGCTCAATATTCATACACTCTCCAGGGAAAGGTGTTAAAGATGGTGAAGATAGAAAGAAATTTGGACATTCTAGTTCATACACCCTTAAAGATACATGAGCAATGCCGTGCAGCGATAGCTAGAGCAAATAGGGTGTTGGGGTGTATCCATAGGACAATTGAGTATATGAGGAGGCGTGCTGTTTTGTCCTTGTACAAGACCTTAGTCAGGCTGCACTTGGAATACTGTGTTCAGTTTTGGTCGTCTCACATGGTGGGTGATATTGAGGCTCTGGAAAGGGTGTAGAAGAGGGCCACTCGACTAATTCAAAGTCTAAAGCATCTTAGTTATCAAGATAGATATGGAGTCCCAACTCTTTGCCTTTGGGGGGGGTCTGATTGAGGTTTAAAAGATAATGAAGGGAATAGATAGTGTTCCAGCTGACAGTTCATTTCAATTAAATAGGTTAGGCAGGACCAGTGGGCACAAATTTAAGTTGTATAGGGCTAGATCCAGGTTAGATGTCAGAAGGTGGTTCTTTTTCCAGAGAAAAAGAGACCTCTGGAACAAGCTGCCATTTCACGTGGTGGATGCAGACTCGCAGAATTGCTTCAATCAAAAGCTGGATTTGTTTCTGGCATCGGCGGAGCTCACCTCTTACAGAAGGTAGGGACTGCAGGGAATTCAAGGCCAAAATGATGATCTGGACTAGTTTCGATTACTTAGAGGAGTAGGAGAGGAATTTTCCAGATTTCTTTCCCCCAAATTGGCCTGGGTTTTTAATCTTTTTTTGCCTCTCCCAGATCATCTCATGGTTTTGGGTGGGGTGTGGTGTATATGTTGTGATACACAAGGTATTGCAATTGTGTGGGACAGGCTTGATGGTCAGATGGTCGTTACCTGTCCATCATTGTTTATTATAAGAGCCTAATCACCACCCCTTTGCATTCAGTGACATAACCATTGCCAAATCCCACACAGTCAACATCTTAGGCATCACCATTGACAAAAAACTCAACTGGTTACTAGAGCAGGTCAGAGGTTGGTTATTCTGCAGCGAGTACCTCACCTCCTGACTCCCCAAAGCCTCTCCACCACCTACAAGTCAGGAGTACGATGAAATACACTCCACTTGCCAGGATGGTTGCAGCTGAAACAAGTCTCGAAGCTCAGTACCATCCAGAACAAAGCAGTGAGCTTAACTGGCAGCCTCATCACCTGAGACATCCAAATCCCTCCATCACTGGCTTATCATGGCTGCACTGAGCTGAGAGTACAGGTAGACACTTGGGAGTACAATATTATAGCTATTACAGAGACATAGCTAAAAGAGGGGCAGGTATGGCAGCTCAACATTCCTGGTTACAGCATTTTCAGACAGGATAGGGAGGAGGGTAAAAAGGGGGGGGGGCAAGGGAGGGGGGCACGGTATTGATTAAAGAAACTATTACAGCTGTCAGGAGGGATGAGATACGTAAGAGGGATCATCAAACGAGGCCATATGGATCGAACTGAAAAACAAAAGAAGGGCGATCACACTGCTGCGAGTGTACTATAGACCCCCAAACAGTGAGGGAGATAGAAGTGCAAATATGTAGGCAAATTTCTGAGAAGTACAAAAACTATAGGGCAGTAATAGTAGGGGATTCCAACTATCCTAATATTAACTGGGATAAAATTAGTGTGAAGGGTATAGAGGGTGTGGAATTCCTAAAATGCAATCAGGAGAACTTTTTTTAGCAAGCCCAACACTGGAGGGGACGGTTCTGGATTTAATTTTAGGGAATGAAGCTGGGCAGGTGGAAGGGGCATCAGTGGGAGAGCATTTAGGTGCTAGTGATTCAGTTAGATTTAAGGTAGTTATGGAAAAGGACAAGGATAGACCAGGAATAAATGTTCTAAATTGGGGAAAAGCCAACTTTGCTAAACTGAGGGGTGATTTAGCCATAGTGGACTGGAAACAGCTACTTGAAGGTAAATCAGTGTCAGAGCAGTGAGAGGCATTCAAGGAGGAGATCCGGAGGGTTCAGACCAAATATGTGCCCTTCAAGAAAAAGGGTGGGACTAACTAATCTAGAGCAACCTGGATGTGTCGGGGCATACAAGGTAAGATAAAGAAAAGAGAGAGGTTTATGACAGATACCGAGGGCTAAATACTGCAGAAACCCGAGAGGAGTATAGAAAGTGCAGGGGTGAAATTAAAGAGGAAATTAGGAGAGCCAAGAGAGAGCATGACATATTCTTGGCAAGTAAAATCAAGGAAAACCCAAAGATGTTTTAGAAATATATTAAGACAAGAGGATAACTAAAGAAAGGGTAAAGCCTATTACAGACCATGAGGGTAATCAGCGTGTGGAGGCAGATGTGGGTATGGTTCTTAATGAGTACTTTGTGTCTGTTTTCACAAAAGAAAGGGGCGATGCAGACACTGCTATCAAGAAGGAGGAGTGTAAAATATTAGATGAAATAAACAAACAGTGTGAGAGGAGGTATTAAGGGGCTTAGCAGCTTTGAAAGTGGATAATCCCCAGGCCCGGATGAAATGTATCCCAGGCTGTTAAACAAAGCAAAAGAGGAAATAGCAGAGGCTTTAACCTTCATTTTCCAATCCTCTCTGGCTTCAGGTGTGATGCCAGAGGGCTGGAGGACTGCTAATGTGGTACCTTTGTTTAAGAAGGAAGAAAGGGATAGACTGAGTAATTATAGGCCAGTCAGCCTAACCTTGGTGGTGGGAAAATTATTGGAAAAAAATTTGAAGGACAGGATAAATCTTCATTTAGAAAGATACAGATTATTCCAGGACAGTCAGCACAGATTTGTTAAGGGAATGTTGTGTCTGACTAACTTGATTGAATTTTTTGTGGAGGTAACGAGGAGGGTCAATGAGGGTAGTGCGTATGATGTAGTGTATATAGATTTCAGCAAGGCTTTTGGCAAGGTCCCACATGGCAGACTGGTCATGAAAGTAAAAGTCCATGGGATCCAGGGTAAAATGGCACGTTCAATCCAAAATTGGCTCAAAGGCAGGAAGCAGAGGGTAATGGTTGATGGGTGTTTTTGTGACTGGAAGGATGTTTCCAGTAGGGTTCCACAGGGCTCAGTACTAGGTCCCTTGCTTTTTGTGGTATACATCAATGATCTAGACTTGAATGTAGGGGGTATGATTAAGAAGTTTGCAGATGATACTAAAATCGGCTGCGTGGTTGATAATGAAGAAGAAAGCTGTAGACTGCAGGAAGATATCAATCAACTGGTCAGGTGGGCAGAACAGTGGCAGATGGAATTTAATCCAGAGAAATGTGAGGACATGCATTTGGGGAGGGCTAACAAGGAAAGGGAATAGATATTAAATGGTAGGATACTGAAGTGTAGAGGAACAAAGAGACCTTGGAGTGCATGTCCACAGATCCCTGAAGGTAGCAGGCCAGATGAATAAGGTGGTTAAGGCGGCATACGGAATGCTTGCCTTTATTAGCCGAGGCATAGAATACAAGTGCAGGGAGGTTATGCTTGAACTGTATAAAATAGTAGTTAAGCCACAGGTAGAGTACTGTGTGCAGTTCTGGTCACCGCATTACAGGAAGGATGTGATTGCACTAGAGAGGGTACAAAGGAGACTTACGAGGATTTTGCCGGGAGTGGAGAATCTTAGCTATGAGGACAGATTGGATAGGCTGGGTTTGTTTTCCTTGGAACAGAGGAGGCTGAGGGGAGACCTCATTGAAATGTATAAAATTATGAGGGGCTTAGATATAGTGGATAGAAAGGGCCTATTTCCCTTAGGAGAGGGGTCAACAACCAGGGTGCATAAATTTAAAGTCATTGGCAGAAGGTTTTGAGGGGAAATTTCTTGATGCAGAGGGTTGTGGGGGTCTGGAACTCTGCCTGAAAGGGTGGTAGAGGCAGAAACCGTCATCAAGTGTACATCCAAGTACTTTTTAAATGTGAAGTGCTGTTAGCTGCAGGGTTACAGACCTAGAGCTGGAAAGTGGGATTAGGCTGGATAGCCTCTTGTTGGGCAGCACGGACACGATGGGCCGAAATGGCCTCCTTCCATGCTGTAAATTTCTATGATTATCTATAGGATGCATTGCAGCAACTCGCCAGGGCTTCTTCGGCAGCACCTCCCAAACCCGTGACCTCCACCACCTGGAAGAACAAAGGCAGCAAGCGCATGGGAACACCTGCAAGTTCCCCTCTTACGTCTGCACGGGCCGCTTCTTTCCCATTGTGCTCAAATCGTCACACTTTGTGTCCAGATAATAAACTGCCATGTTTTCATTTTTATTTTATCTGAATTTAGAAACACCCGTCCACTTGATCAGCATTAACTCCTCTGAAATACTGGATTTTTGGCTAAATGTAGTCACATTAAATGTGCTGGCTTAATCAGAGGCGAGGGAACCCAACAAAAATACAGTAATCAACAACAGCAGCATTTGTGGCGTACCTTGTCCTGACTGTTCTTGGTTTGCCAGTCAACAATATCAAAGGTAACGACTGAATAATAGTCAGCGAGCTAAAGTGAAACAAAGCTGTTTCAGGAGATCCATGAAACCCTCTTAAAATTTGATGAATTGAATTACAGATCCTCATTTATTATCACTCTTTGATAGTCATGCATGGGATGCTATATTAACAGAATTAACATGATAACTTTATCAGCATCACAACCTTGGAGAGTGATGCCAATGACACGTTTGATAAGATTTTTAAATATGAACTGTATGAGTAATTTTACATGTAAATAAATTGAGTATTATCTCTAGGTAAAACAATGCATTATAATAAAGTGCTATAACCCAGTAACCGAGAATGTTATACACAAGTAAAAACACATCTTGTATAATACAATATACTATGGAGTGCCATACAAAGTAACAAGACTGAACAGGAATGTTATTTATACCAAGTAATACAAAACAATTATATACTGTAGACAGGAATATTTTACCCTGTAAAGGATCCCCATGGCTCTGTTATCAAAGCATAGAATCTTACAGCACAAAGGAGGCCATTCAGCCCATCATGTCTGTCAGTTCTTTGAAAGAGTTACCTAATTAGTCTCATTCCTGCTCTTTCCCCATAATCCAGCAATTTTTTTCTTTTTGAAGTATATATCCAATTCCCTTGTGAAAGTTATTAGATACTATGTTTGTTGACACTGAGCTAGACAACCCAAGAGTCTTCTGTCCATGTTTGGGGTAGTTGATCTCAGCTAGGGCAAGAGTGGGGATATACTAATTGACCTCAGTACCCTGGGTTAACCAGGGGAAAATTTAGCCATGGTTTCCATTCCTAACTGCTATCCAACGAGTCTTGTTACAAGGTATGCTTGTTGGGTGAGGAAAGGATTGGGTTGGGCTGTGCTGGCCCATGTAGCTGAATAGCACACCAACACTCATTACTTAGAGTCACAGGTGAAGACTAACCACTTACACAAATTACTGGAGGGAAGCCAGTGTCTGTGGCACAATACCATGGCACAAGTAGCCTTGAAACTACTGTTGACAATATAAACGGTTGAGTACTTATACATTCATACAACATTTCTCTGTCTGCTATGCTAGCGAAGGCATTAATTTATTTAAAATAGCCCTATATTCAAATGGCAGAAAAAGGAATTTATATGTATTTGTTTAAGTGTTCCTTTGCTAAAATAGCCAAGTTTTTTTTGGTCTCCTATGTTCAAGACAGCAAGGGACAGAATTGGAGGGAAACTATCACAGAAGTTATTTATATAGGAGTATTATACCCAAATAAAACAGTGGCTTATTACATAATATATACATACAGTCTACTGAGTTCAAAGTCAATTAACACAATTCATGATATAATTCCATTTTTCTTTTGAGTACTAAATCTGTACAAGATATAAGAACACAAACCTCATCTTCCTCATTGATTTTGGCTGCAATGAACAAGCTGGAAATGGCAATGCAACGAAGATACTTTGGTTGTGCCTAAACAAATTATACATTTAAAGAAAGGATGATGAATACCAGTACCTTCCAACTTAATATCATTTACTAATAATTGTCACACAAATGCAAGGAAATTGTTAATGAACAGAAATGTCATTGAGATAAGAGATTAGATATAAACTTGAATTTAAATTCATAATATGAAAAAGAGTATTCATCAACAAGTGTTCCAGAGTACAGATTGATATAACATTGACAATAGAGTAATGTTGAAATTAATATCACTGAATTCAGACATCTTATCCAGGCTGTGCAGCCTGAAATGTATTATTTTGGAAGACTCAGCAGATTGGAGTTAGATGAGGTCCTTACTACTCGGGGGATCAAGGGGTATGGCGAGAAAGCAGGAATGGGATACTGAAGTTGCATGTTCAGCCATGAACTCATTTGAATGGCGGTGCAGGCTCGAAGGGCCGAATGGCCTACTCCTGCACCTATTTTCTATGTTTCTATGAGGATATGACATGAAGACAAAGGAACTCCTGAAAAATGCAGAGAAAGAAATTAGCACTTTGAAGCTACATCTCAACAATGTTGAAACTAAACTAGCAGAGACTAAGGGAAGTGATTCCAAAGGGAATCCAATACAGAAGAACCTGGGTTTAAATAAAGCCAAGACTAATAAGGCAAAAGCCTGCACCCTCTACTGTGCTTTAAAATAAATGAAAGAATTTGCATTTATATAGCACTCTTCAAATCCCTAGCAAGCCCCAAAGCACTTAATATCCAATTAATTACTTGATGCAATGTGAAATGAAAGTGAGGAAGAATTAATAAAATCCCCAGTGCAGCCTGGGTTCCAGAGTATAAAACGTTTAGAATTGAGCATTAATTAGTAATTCACTCAGGGAGGGCACAAGGATGGCTGGCTCAGAAGTTGAAATAACATAAGAAATAGAAGAAGGAGTCAGCCATAAGGGCCCTCGAACCTGCTCCGCCATTCAATAAGATCATGGCTGATCTGATCATGGACTCAGCTCCACTTCTCTGCCCACTCCGCATAACTCCTTATCGTTTAAGAAACTGTCTAAAATGTATTTAATGTCCCAACTTCCACAGCTCTCGGAGGCAGTGATTTCCACAGATTCACAACCTTCAGAGAAAAAATTTCTCCTCATCTCAGTTCTAAATGGGCGGCCCCTTATTCTAAGATCATGCCCTCTAGTTCTAGTCTCCCACACCAGTGGAAACATCCTCTCTGCATCCACCTTATCAAGCCCCCTCATAATCTTATACATTTCTATAAGATTACCTCTCATTCTTTTGAATTCCAATGAGTAGAGGCCCAACCTACTCAACCTTTCCTCATAAGTCAACCCCCTCATCTCTGGAATCAACCTTGTGAACCTTCTCTGAACTGCCTCCAAAGCACGTATATCCTTTCTTAAATATGGAAACCAAAATTGTACCCAGTATTCCAGGTGTGGCCTCACCAATACTCTGTACAGCAGTAACAAGACTTCCCTGCTTTTATACTCCATCCCCTTTGCAAAAAAGGTCAAGATACCATTAGCCTTCCTGCATACCATTCCCCTGTGTTTCATGCACAAGTACCCCCAGGTCCCGCTGTTCTGCAGCACTTTGCAATCTTTCTCCATTTAAATAATAACTTGCTCTGATTTTTTTCCGCCAAAGTGCATGACCTCACATTTTCCAACATTATACTCCATCTGCCAAATTCCTGCCCACTCACTTAGTCTGTATATGTCCTCCTGCAGCCTCTTTATGTCCTCCTCACACATTGCCCTTCCTCCCATCTTTGTATCGTCAGCAAACTTGGCTACATTACACTCAGTCCCCTCTTCCAAGTCGTTAATATAGATTGTAAATAGTTGGGGTCCCAGCACTGATCCCTGCGGCACCCCACTCGTTACTGATTGCCAACCAGAGAATGAACTATTTATCCCGACTCTCTATTTTCTGTTCGTCAGCCAATCTTCTCTCCATGCTAATATATTACTCCCAACCCCGGGAACTTTTATCTTGTGCAGTAACCTTTTGTGTGGCACCTTGTCAAATGCCTTCGGGAAGTCCAAATACACCACATCCACTGGTTTCCCTTTATCCCCCTGTTCATTACATCCTCAAAGAATTCCAGCAAATTTGTCAAACATGACTTCCCCTTCTTAAATCCATGCTGACTTTGCCTGACCAAATTTTGCTTTTCCAAATGTCCTATTACTGTTTCTTTAATAATGGGCTCCAACATTTTCCCAACCACAGATGTTCGGCTAACTGGTCCATAGTTTCCTGCTTTTTGTCTGCCTCCTTTTTTTGAATAGGGGCGTTACATTTGCAGTTTTGCAATCTGCTGGGTCCTCTCCAGAATCCAGGGAATTTTGGGAAATTACAACCAATGCATCCACAATCCCTGCCGCTACTTCTCTTAAGACCCTAGGATGCAAGCCATCAGGTCCAGGGGATTTATCTACCTTTAGTCCCATTATCTTACTGAGCACCGCCTCATTAGTGATTGTGATTCCTCCCCACCCTGTCCCCCCCCCTCCCCCATAGCCCCTTGACTATCCACTATTGGAATATTGTTAGTGTTCTCTACTGTAAAGACTGATACAAAATACTTGTTTAGAGTTTCTGCCACCTCCATGTTCCCCATTACTAATTCCCCAGTCTCGTCCTCTCAGGGACCAACATTTACTTTAGGCATTCTTTTTCTTTTTATATACCTATAGAAACTCTTGCTATCTGTTTTTATATTTTGTGCTAGTTTACTTTCATAGTCTATCTTCCCTTTCTTAATCATTTTTTTAGTCATTCTTTGCTGGCTTTTAAAAGCTTCCCAATCTTCTGTCCTCCCACTAGTTTTGACCACTTTGTATGCCCTTGTTTTTAAAATCGGCTATCGTCCTTTATTTCTTTAGTTATCCACGGATGGCTTTCTTTTCTCTTGCACGCTTTCCTCCTTACTGGAATATATTTTTCTTGAGAGTTGTGAAATATCTCTTTAAATGTACACTACTGTTCCTCAACCGTCCCACACTTCAATCTGTTTTCCCAGTCCACTTTAGCCAACTCTGTCCTCATACCTTCATAGTCTCCTTTATTTAAGCTTAGTACGCTGGTTAGGGATCCAACTTTCTCACCCTCCATCTGAATTTGAAGCCCAATCATGCTATGCTCACTCATGACTGATCATCAACCGCAACTCCGCCCTCTCCCCACATCCCTCGATTCCCTTAGTGCCCAAAAATCTATCAATCTCCGTCTTGAATGTACTCAATGATTGAGAATCCACAGTCCTCTGGGGTGGAGAAATCCAAAAATTTAAAATGCAAATCTGGTGCAGAAGTGTTTCTCTTCTGAGGCTCAGGTTAATCCACATTATTGGGATAGAGTTGAGGTCACTTTACTTTCCATCTAAAGTATGTTATATCTGACCTGGAATGATTGATTGGGTGCTCAAACTAGAAACAGGTTCCTTATCTCAGTAGGGACATCCTTCAGTTTACAAACATGATGAAACAAAATTCACAAATTATTTTTAAATAAATCAGGTTAAGACCTTCTCCAAGGTCCCCATCAATGTTGTTCTAGACCAGGCCAGTAGTAAATGCACAAGGTCAGGCAATGACTCTCTCTCTATTCCCTTTGAAATTGTTGAGTTCATGCCTGATCTCTACTACCATCCTCTCATGAAATCGCACCGAAATTACAAACTCACTGGGGGTAATTTTAATTTTAGGCGATAGTTTAAAGCGGGCGATATTGGATCAGCAGGCCATTAGCTTTAAGAATGGACATGTAATTGTCAAATTAACTTCAACATAGCCAAGTGAAGTAGTATATTTTGGTATGAAGAATAAGGAGATCACATTCTCCTTGGCCGGTCCTGATAAGACCTCTGGCTGCCTGAAAGCAGCGGCCACGGGCAGCCCGGAACGCCCACCGACTCTCCGCGGAAGGGCAGTCATTTTGTAAATTGCCCTTTGAGAGTTTTGGAGCAGTGCCTGGGACCGATCCGCCCATTTTCCCGCCACAGCGTGCACGCGGCGACCCCTTACCAACTGGCAGGGACCCGCTCGCGAAATTGCCCCTCAGGAAATGGCCCCTTTCCCAGCATTGCCCCGCAGGAGCAGCCCCGCTGCCGATCGGTGCCTCAGACAGCTTTTTGTGTCGGTGCACTTTCTGCAGCATGGCGGTACGGCCGCACTTAAAGGGGAGGACGCACGCCGTGGCCGCCATGTTAATTTTTTTTGTCGGCAGACTGCCAGGTCAGCCCGACAATTATGCCCCTGGGTTCGACGGTACCCCCTCTTGGGGGCCAGGCTGCTGGCCCGATTCATATAGAACCTTGGTCAGACCAGACTTGGAGTACTGTGCACAGTTCTGGTCGTCTTATTATAAAGAGGACATAGAGGCACTGAAGAGGTTGCAGAGAAGATTTATAAGAATGCTACCAGTTCTGAGAGGTTATACCTGTTGTGTTCATACTCCATTTGATTGTTATAGGACACTAGACAGGCATTAGGACCCTGTGGGAGCTATTCACACACTGCTGTAAACAAGCTGGTTCATGTTGGTTTATGGACACCATTTTGGGAAGTTGCTATAAAGGATACAGTTAACTTACATGACTCCCATTTCAGTTTGGCTGTTATTTACGTACACAACATAATTTGGCACCCCCCCCATTCTTCGCCACACCCGGGGACCCTCCAATTCCATGGCCGAGATGGATAAAAGGCTTTTCTATGTACATCACGGCAAGTGGGTTAGATGGCAACAACGTAACACCAGCTCGCCGCCGTGCAATACTTATCCACTGAAGGCCAATGCATCTTTGGCCAAATTGAAGAAACTGAGTCCTACGACAAAGCGGTAAGCACCCTCGAGAAATATTTTGGGCCAAAGAAAAGTATTGTGATGGAGATACACAAATTTCATCAAAGGGGGCAAGGGAACAGTGAACCAATCAAACAGGATATCATTTCATTAACTGAACTTGCCGCTACGTGTAACTTTGGAGCTCACAGAGGAAATGATCAGGGATCGAATTATTGAGAAAACAATGATCCCCCGCATTCAGGATCACTTGCTAATGGAGGATGACAAATTGACATTGGACAAAGCAACTAGTTTGGCCATCCAAATCTAATCAGTGCTTTCCAATTCAAAAGCGCTCCGATCCCCTGCTCCCACTGTGCAGCAGACTTCAGCTACAGCCATGGCAAGACGTTCGTCCAAAGGGAACATGAAGCACTCGTTTGCATCTACGCATGTGAATGCTGGCACATCTACCTCTATGGCAGGAAATTTACCCTCCATACGGATCACCAAGCGCTAACTATGTTACTCGCTACAATTGGATCTGGGCACAGACCACTACGAATCAGCCGATGGTCAGATTGCCTTCATCAGTATAACTTTGAAGTACATCACTGGCAGTCACAACCACGCAGCTGACATGCTCAGCCGCTTGACACCTGCTTCGGTCTCTGGTGCTGACTTGTTCACAGATGACGATACATATGTCATGTCGATCATCACTCAGTCCATCAGAAACCTTGTCTCCTGCGACAAACTCAAAACTGAATCACAGAGTGATGCTACGCTCCAGCACATGAGCCACTTCCTCCAGACTGAGTGGCCTAAGCAAATTCCGGAACAGCTGAAAACATTCCACAGACTTCGCGATGAATTTTCCGTTTGGAATGATGGCTGCCTAGCTCGTGGTGATAGAGCAGTAATTCCCAAGTCGCTTCAACAGCGTGTTCTCTCATTGGCACACGATGGACACCCTGGCATTGTCCGCATGAAGCAGAGATGTCGCGATTTAGTATGGTGGCCTGGGATTGACACTCGCATTGTGGAGTTCGTCTCACACTGCGAAGCAAGCAGTCTGAGCGAAAAGGCAACAAACATCCAACTAGCGCCAATGAAGCCCATTCCATGGCCACAAAGACCATGGCAACAATTTCAGTTAGATATCTTTGGTCCAGTTGAAGCAGCTCCACAGCACCAGCGTTTCCTTATTGTAGTACATGACCTGCATTCCAAATGACCAGAAATCGCTACAAGTTCAGTGACCTCATCAACAACCATCACTATTCTGACAACATATGTTCACGAAGTGGGGCCTCCCAGAGGTCATAATCACTGACAATGAACCAAAATTTGTGTCCGACCAGTTCGCGGATTTCCTCACTCGTCGCGCTATCGAGCATCGCCTTACTGCTCGGTACAATCCTCAAAGCAACTGAGGTGTTGAGCGATTTAACCACATCAAAGAGGGTTTGAAAGCCAACCTCACAGCCGGCCAAACGTTCAACGAAGCGGTTCAAACCATTCCCCGCACATGCCGTTCGACAAAGCACTCACTAACGGGGAAAACACCCGCTGAGCTCATGATTGGGTGGAATCTTCAGTGGCTATTGGACACTCTCAAACCTCCAGCCAAACCTAGCATGAAGATAACCACACTCGCATCACAGATTTTGGAATGCCAACAAAAAGTGAAGTCGTACACTGACACAAAACAACGCACTCAAAAACCCCAACTGAAGAATGGAGATTGGGTCAGAGTTAAGCGCCCAAACCATAGTCATAAGCTCGCATCTTCACTTTCGCCTCCAAAACAGATCGGGCGAAAGTTCAGCCCTCACACCTACGAGCTCAATATTGGAACGCGATGGAACGCTCGTAGACTGATCCCAAATCACAGGCCAACAGACCAGCAGAATGGAACAGAGCACTGTTCTGTTTCCCAACCGAAAACTTCGATCAAACACTAAGGACCACGCCGGTCTCAGCGTATCAGAATATGGCCTGGCTATCTCAAGGACATTATTTGTTCATAGACTGTATTTTCAGAAGTGGGGAAATATGTTGTGTTCATACTCTGTTACAGGACATTAGACAGACATTAGGACCATGCGGGAGCTATTCACATACTGCTGTAAGCTGGTTCATGCTGGTTTTGGGACACCATTTTGGGGAGTTGCTATAAAGGACACAGTTAAGTTACATGGCACCTGTTTCAGTTTGTCTGTTATTTGCGTACACAACAATACCCATCAGGAAAGATTGAACAGGCTGGGTCTCTTTTCTCTAGAAAAGGGAGGACTGAGGGGTGACCTGATAGAGGTCTTTGATTATGAAAGGGTTTGATCGGGTAGATGTAGAGAAGTTGCTTACACTTGCGGGTGAGACCATAAATATAAAAGATAGTCACTAATAAATTCAAAAGGGAATTCAGGAGAAACATCTTTACCCAGAGAGTGGTCAGTATGTTATATATCTCTCTTAATTTGACATAGGATATACAGCACATACAGGCCTTTCGGCCCAACCAGTCCATGCCATCGTTTTTGCTCGACTCGAGCCTCCTCCTGTCTTTCCTCATCTAACTGCCAGCATAACCCTCTATTCTCATCTCCCTCATATGCTTATCTAGTTTCCCGTTAAATGCATCTATATTATCTGCCTCAACTACACACTGTTGGAGCGAGTTCCACATTCTCACCACTCTCTGGCGACCTAAGTTTCTTCTGAATGCCCTATTTGATTTCTTGGTGACTATCTTATATTGATGGCCTCTAGTTATGCTCTTCCCCACAAGGGGAAACATTCTCTCTGTATCTACTCTATCAAAACCTTTCATAAATTTAAAGACCTCTATTAGGTCACCCCTCAGCCTTCTTTTTTCAAGAGAAAAGAGACCCAGCCTGTTCATCCTTTCCGGATATGTATACCCTCACATGTCTGGTACCATCCTTGTAAATCTTCTCTATCTTCTCCAGTCACTCTATATCCTTTTTATAATATGGCGACCAGAATTGTATGCAGTACTCCAAGTGTGGTCTAACCAAGGTTTGACACTTGTTTGGCATAACTTTCCTACCTTTAAATTATATACCTCTAGAAATAAACCCTAGAGCTTTGTTTGCATTTTTTATGGCTTTGTTGTGTCGCTACATTTAGTGATTTGTGTATTTGTACTCAGAGATCCCTTTGCTCCTTTATCCCACACAGACTTACACCCTTCAAGTCATAAGTGACCTCCCTATTCTTCTGACTAAAACGTAATACCTCACATTTATTTTGTTGAATGTCATTTGCCAATTAAATGCCCATTCTGCAAGGTTATTAATGTCTTCCTATAATTTGTTGCCGTCCTCCTCAGTATTGACTATCCCCCCACAAATTTGGTATCATCTGCAAATTTAGAAAATGTATTTTTGATTCCAAAGTCTAAATCGTTAATATAAAATGTGAACAACAGTGGTCCCAGCACTGATCCTTGTGGAACACCACTTCCCACTTTCTGCCACTGTTGATAGTTACCCTTTACCCCTACTCTCTGCTATCTGTCTTGAAGCCAGCTAGCTATCCATTCTGCTACTTCTCCCTGATTCCGGATTCTCTGACAATTATGTAGCACCTTATCAAAGGCCTTTTGAAAATCTAGATAAATTATATCTACTGCATGACCCTTGCCTATTCTCTTTGTTACCTCTTAAAAAACGTTCCCTTTTGAAATCCATGCTGAATTTTCATTATTATATTTCTGGCTTCTAGATATTCTTCCATTTTCTCCTATAGTATGGATTCCATTATTTTTCCTACCACCGATGTTAAGCTGACTGGTCTATAGTTCCCTGGACATGTTCTATCTCCCTCCTTAAAATATAGGTATTATGTTCGCTATGTCATAAGAACAGAAGAAATAGGAACAGGAGTAGGCGGTACGGCCCCTCGAGCCTGCTCCGCCATTCAATAAGATCCTGGCTGATCTGATCATGGACTCAGCTCCACTTCCCTGCCCGATCCCCATAACCCCTTATCGATTAAGAAACCATCTATTTCTGTCTTAAATTTATTCAATGTCCCAGCTTCCACAGCTCTCTGAGGCAACGAATTTCACATATTCACAACCCTCAGAGAAGAAACATAGAAAATAGGTGAAGGAGTAGGCCATTCGGCCCTTCGAGCCTGCACTACCATTCAATAAGATCATGGCTGATCATTCACCTCAGTACCCCTTTCTCTCCATACCCCTCGATCCCTTTAGCCATAAGGGCAATATCTAACTCTCTCTTGAATATATCCAATGAACTGGCATCAACAACTCTCTGCGGCAGGGAATTCCACAGGTTAACAACTCTCCGAGTGAAGAAGTTTCTCCTCATTAGTCCTAAATGGCTTACCCCTTATGCTTAGGTTAGGTACCCTGGTTCTGGACTTCCCCAACATCGGGAACATTCTTCCTGCTTCTAACATGTCCAGTCCCGTCAGAATTTTATATGATTCTATGAGATCCCCTCTCATCCTTCTAAACTCCAGTGAATACAGGCCCAGTCGATTCAATCTCTCCTCATATGTCAGTCCTGCCATCCCGGGAATCATTCTGGTGAACCTTCGCTGCACTCCCTCAATATCAAGAATGTCCTTCCTCAGATTAGGAGACCAAAACTGAACACAATATTCCAGGTGAGGCCTCACTAAAGCCCTGTACAACTGCAGTAAGACCTCCCTGCTGCTACTCTAATCTCTAATCCCATAGCTATGAAGGCCAACATACTATTTGCCTTCTTCACCGCCTGTTGTACCTGCATGCCAACTTTCAATGACTGATGTACCATGACACCCAGGTCTCGTTGCACCTCCCCTTTTCCTAATCTACCGCCATTCAGATAATATTCTGCCTTCGTGTTTTTGCCCGCAAAGTGGATAACCTCACATTTATCCACATTATACTGCATCTGCCACGTGTTTGCCCACTCACCTAACCTGTCCAAGTCACCCTGCAGCCTTTTAGCATCCTCCTCACAGCTCACACCGCCACCCAGCTTATTGTCATCTACAAACTTGGAGATATTACACTCAATTCCCTCATCCAAATTATTAATGTATATTGTAAATAGCTCGGGTCCCAGCACTAAGCCCTGTGGCACCCCACTAGTCACTGCCTGCGATTCTGAAAAGGACCCATTTATTCCAACTCTTTGCTTCCTGTCTGCCAACCAGTTCTCTATCCACGTCAGTACATGACCCCCAATACCATGTGCTTTAATTTTGCACACCAATCTCTTGTGTGGAACCTTGTCAAAAGCCTTTTGAAAGTCCAAATACACCACATCCACTGGTTTCCCTTGTCCACTCTACCAGTTACATCCTCAAAAAATTCTAGAAGAGTTGTCAAGCAGGATTTCCCTTTCATATATCCATGCTGACTTGGACCGATCCTGTCACTGCTTTCCAAATGTGCTGCTATTTCATCTTTAATAATTGATTCCAACATTTTCCCCACTACCGATGTCAGGCTAACCGGTCTATAATTCCCTGTTTTTTCTCTCTCCTTTTTTAAAAATGGGATTACATTAGCTACCCTCCAGTCCATAGGAACTGATCCAGATTCGATAGACTGTTGGAAAATGATCACCAATGCATCCACTATTTCTAGGGTGACTTCCTTAAGTACTCTGGGATGCAGACATCAGGCCCGGGGATTTATCGGTCTTCAATCCCATCAATTTCCCCAACACAATTTCCCGCCTAATAAGGATTTCCTTCAGTTCCTCCTTCTCACTAGACCCTCGGTCCCCTATTATTTGTGTCTTCCTTCGTGAAGACATAATCAAAGTATTTGTTTAATTGGTCGGCCATTTCTTTGTTCCCCATGAGAGGGCTGGTGAATGAGGGAGAGAGAGAGAAAACAGGGAATTATAGACCGGTTAGCCAGACATCGGTGGTGTGCAAAATGCTGGAGTCAATTACTAAAGATGTAATAGCAGTGCATTTGGAAAGCAGTGACAGGATCAGTCCAAGTCAGCATGGATTTATGAAGGGAAATCATGCTTGACAAATCATCTACAGTTTTTTGAGGATGTAACTATAGTAGAGTGGATAAGGGAGAACCAGTAGGTGTGGTATATTTGGACTTTCAAAAGGCTTTTGACAAGGTCCCACACAAGAGATTAGTGTGCAAAATTAAGGCACATGGTATTGTGGGTAATGTATTGACGTTGATAGAGAAATGGTTGGCAGACAGGAAGCAGAGTGGGAATAAGTGGGTCCTTTTCAGAATGGCAGGCAGTGACTAGTGGGGTGCTGCAGGGTCCAGTGCTGGGACCCCAGCTATTTACAATTTAGACGAAGGAATTGAATGTAATATCTCCAAGTTTGCAGATGACACTAAGCTGGGTGGCAGTGCGAGCTACGAGGAGGATGCTAAGAGGCTGCAGAGAGACTTGGACAGGTTAGGTAAATGGGCAAATGCATGGCAGATGCAGTATAATGTGGATAAATGTGAGGTTATCCATTTTGGTGGCAAAAGCAGGAAGGCAGATTATTATCTGAATGGTGACAGATTAGTAAAAGGGGAGATGCAACGAGACCTGGGTGTCATGGTACATCAGTCATCGAAGGTAGGCATGCAGGTAGAGCAGGCAGTAAAGAAAGCAAATGGCATGCTGGCCTTCATAGAGAGAGGATTTGAGTATAGGAGCAGGAAGGTCTTGCTGCAGTTGTACAGGGCCTTGGTGAGACTACACCTTGAGTATTGTGTGCAGTTTTGGTCTCCTAATCCGAGGAAGGACGTGCTTGCTATTGTGGGAGTGCAGCGAAGGTTCACCAGACTGATTCCCGGGATGGCAGGACTGACATATGAGGAAAGACTGGATCGGGTAGGCTTATACTCACTGGAATTTAGAAGAATGAGAGGGGATCTCATAGAAACATATAAAATTCTGACGGGACTGGACAGGTTAGATGCAGGAAGAACGTTCCCGATGTTGGGGAAGTCAAGAACTAAGGGTCACAGTCCAAGGATAAGGGGTAAGTCATTTAGGACTGAGATGAGGAGAAACTTCTTCACTCAGAGAATTGTGAACCTGTGGAATTCTCTACCACAGAAAGTTGTTGAGGCTAGTTCGTTATATATATTCAAAAGTGAGTTCGATGTGGCCCTTATGGCTAAAGGGATCAGGGGGTATGGAGAGAAGGCTCGCGTGGGGTACTGAGGTTGAATGATGAGCCATGATCATATTGAATGGCGGTGCAGGCTCAAAGGGTCAAAGGGCTCCTGCACCTATTTTCTATGTTTCTATAAATTCACCTGAATCTGACTGCAAGGGGCCTATGTTTGTTTTCACTAATCTTTTTCTCTTCATATATCTATAGAAGCTTTTGCAGTCAGTTTTTATGTTCCCAGCAAGCTTCCTCTCATACTCTATTTCCCCCCCTCCTAATTAAACCCTTTGTCCTCCTCTGCTGTATTATAAAATTCTCCCAGTCCTCAGGTTTGCTGCTTTTTCTGGCCAATTTATATGCCCCTACCTTGGATTTAACACTATCCTTAATTTCTCTTGTTAGCCACGGTCGAGCCATCTTCCCAGTTTTATTTTTACTCTAGACAGGGATGTACAATTGTTAAAGTTCGCCCATGTGATATTTAAATGTTTGCCATTGCCTATCCACCATCAATCCTTTAAGTATCACTTGCCAGCCTATTCTATCCAATTCACGTCTCATACACTCGAAGTTACCTTTCCTTAAGTTCAGGACTCTAGTCTCTGAATTAACTGTGTCGCTCTCCATCTTAATAAAGAATTCTACCATATTATGGTCACTCTTCCCCAAGGGGCCTCTCACAACAAGATTGCTAATCAGCCCTTTCTCATTGCACATCACCCAGTCTAGGATGGCCAGCCCTCTAATTATATTCCAGTAAAAAAGAAGGGCGGTAAGAGAAGGAATAGATAATCAGCCGTGGATAACCAAGGAAATAAAGGAGAGTATCAAATTAAAAACCAATGCGTATAAGGTGGCCAAGGTTAGTGGGAAACTAGAAGATTGGGAAAACTTTAAACGACAGCAAAGAATGACTAAGAAAGCAATAAAGAAAGGAAAGATAGATTACAAAAGTAAACTTGCGCAAAACATAAAAACAGATAGTAAAAGCTTTTACCGGTATATAAAACGGAAAAGAGTGATTAAAGTAAATGTTGGTCCCTTAGAAGATCAGAAGGGGGATTTAATAATGGGAAATGTAGAAATGGCTGAGACCTCAAACAATTATTTTGCTTCGGTTTTCACAGTGGACGACACAAAAACATGCCAAAAATTGCTGGTCACGGGAATGTGGGAAGGGAGGACCTTGAGACAATCACTATCACTAGGGGGGTAGTGCTGGACAGGCTAATAGGACTCAAGGTAGACAAGTCTCCTGGTCCTGATGAAATGCATCCCAGGGTATTAAAAGAGATGGCGGAAGTTATAGCAGATGCATTGGTTATAATCTACCAAAATTCTCTGGAATCTGGGGAGGTGCCATCAGATTGGGAAGCAGCTAATGTAACCCCTCTGTTTAAAAAAGGGGGCAGACAAAAGGCAGGTAACTATTAGTTCAACATCTGTAGTGGGGAAAATGCTTGAAGCTATCATTAAGGAAGAAATAGTGGGCCATCTAGATAGGAATAGTGCAATCAAGCAGACGCAACATGGATTCATGAAGGGGAAATCATGTTTAACTAATTTACTGGAAGTCTTTGAGGATATAACGAGCATGGTGGATAGAGGTGTACCGATGGATGTGGTGTATTTAGATTTCCAAAAGGCATTTGATAAGGTGCCACACAAAAGGTTACTGCAGAAGATAAAGATACGCGGAGTCAGAGGAAATGTATTAGCCTGGATAGAGAATTGGCTAACTAACAGAAAGCAGAGAGTCGGGATAAATGGGTCCTTTTCCAGTTGGAAATCGGTGGTTAGTGGTGTGCCACACGGATTGGTGCTGGGACCGCAACTGTTTACAATATACATAGATGACCTGGAAGAGGGGACAGAGTGTAGTGTAACAAAATTTGCAGATGACACAAAGATTATTGGGAAAGCGGGTTGTGTGGAGGACACAGAGAGGCTGCAAAGAGATTTAGATAGGTTAAGCAAATGGGCTAAGGTTTGGCAGATGGAATACAATGTCGGAAAATGTGAGGTCATCCACCTTGGGAAAAAAAAACAGTAAAAGGGAATATTATTTGAATGGGGAGAAATTACAACATGCTGCGGTGCAGAGGGACCTGGGGGTCCTTGTGCATGAATCCCAAAAAGTTAGTTTGCAGGTGCAGCAGGTAATCAGGAAGGCGAATGTTGGCCTTCATTGCGAGAGGGATGGAGTACAAAAGCAGGGAGGTCCTGCTGCAACTGTACAGGGTATTGGTGAGGCCGCACCTGGAGTACTGCGTGCAGTTTTGGTCACCTTACTTAAGGAAGGATATACTAGCTGTGCAGGGGGTACAGAGACGATTCATTAGGCTGATTCCAGAGATGAGGGGGTTACCTTATGATGATAGATTGAGTAGACTGGGTCTTTACTCGTTGGAGATCAGAAGGATGAGGGGTGATCTAATAGAAACATTTAAAATCATGAAAGGGATAGACAAGATAGAGGCAGAGAGGTTGTTTCCACTGGTCGGGGAGACTAGAACTAGGGGGTACAGCCTCAAAATACGGGGGAGCCAATTTAAAACCGAGTTGAGAAGGAATTTCTTCTCCCAGAGGGTTGTGAATCTGTGGAATTCTCTGCCCAAGGAGGCAGTTGAGGCTAGCTCATTGAATGTATTCAAATCACAGATAGATAGATTTTTAACCAATAAGGGTATTAAGGGTTATGAGGAGCAGGCGGGTAAGTGGAGCGGAGTCCATGGCCAGATCAGTCATGATCTTATTGAATGGCGGAGCAGGCTCGAGGGGCTAGATGGCCTACTCCTGTTCCTAATTCTTATGTTCTATGTTCTAATTCGTTCCTCGACACATTGGTCTAGAAAACCATCCCTAAAACACTCCAGGAAATCCTCCTCCACTGCATTGCTACCATTTTGGTTAGCCCAATCAATATGTAGATTAAAGTCACCCATGATAACTGCTGTACCTTTACTGTACGCACCCCTAATTTCTTGTTTGATGCTGTCCCCAACCTCATTACTGTTTGGTGGTCCGTACACAATTCCCACTAGCGTTTTCTGCCCTTTGGTATTCTGTAGCTCCACCCATACCGATTCCACATCATCCAAGCTAATGTCCTTCCTTACTATTGCATTAATTTCCTCTTTAACCAGCAATGCCACCCCACCTCCTTTTCCTTTCTGTCTGTCCTTCTTAAATGTTTAATACTCCTGGATGTTGAGTTCCCAGCCTTGGTCACCCTGGAGCCATGTCTCCGTGATGCCAATGACATCATATCCGTTAACTGCTATCTGCGCAGTTAATTCGTCCATCTTATTCCGAATACTCCTCGCATTGAGGCACAGAGCCTTCAGGTTTGTCTTTTTAACACACTTTGCCCCTTTAGAATTTTGTTGTAATGTGGCCCTTTTTGCTTTTTGCCTTGGGTTTCTCTGCTCTCCAATTTTACTTTTCTTCTTTCTATCTTTTGCTTCTGCCCCCATTCAACTTCCCTCTGTCTCCCTGCATAGGTTCCCATCCCCCTGCCATATTAGTTTAACTCTTCCCCAACAGCACTAGTAAACACCCCCTCTAGGACATTGGTTCCGGTCCTGCCCAGGTGCAGACCTTCCAGTTTGTACTGCTCCCACCTCCCCCAGAACCGGTTCCAATGTCCCAGGAATTTGAATCCCTCCCTTCTGCACCACTCCTCAAGCCACCTATTCATCTGAGCTATCCTGAGATTCCTACTCTGACTAGCACGTGGCAATGGTAGCAATCCTGAGATTACTGCTTTTGAGGTCCTACTTTTTAAATTTAGCTCCTAGCTCCCTAAATTTGTCTTGTAGGACCTCATCCCATTTTTTACCTATATCATTGGTACTTATATGCACCACCACAACTGGCTGTTCACCCTCCCCCTTCAAAATGCCCTGCACCCGCTCCGAGACATCCTTGACCCTTGCACCAGGGAGGCAACATACCATCCTGGAGTGTTGGTTTTGGCCACAGAAACAGCTATCTATTCCCCTTACAATAGAATCCCCTACCACTATAGCTCTCCGACTCGTTTTCCTGCCCTCCTGTGCAGCAGAGCCACCCATGGTGCCATAAACTTGGCTGCTGTGCTCTCCCCTGATGAGTCATCCCCCTCAACAGTACCCAAAGCGGTGTATCTGTTTTGCAGGGGAATGACCGCAGGGACCCCTGCACTACCTTCCTTCCACTGCTTTTCCTGTTGGTCACCCATCCCCTATCTGGCTGTGTACCCTTTACCTGCGATGTGGCCAACTCGCTAAATGTGCTATTCACGATATTCACAGCATCGTGGATACTCCAGAGTAAATCCACCCGCAGCTCCAGTGCCGCAATGCGGTCTGTCAGGTATTGTAGGCAGATGCACTTCCCGCATATGTAGTCTCCTTATCTCTGTTTTAAATGGACGGCCCTTTATTTTAAGATCGTGCCCTCTAGTACGAGTCTCCCCCATCAGTCGAAACATCCTCTCTGCATCTACCCTGTCAAGCCCCTTCATAATCTTATATGTCTCGATAAGACCACCTCTCATTCTTCTGAATTCCAATGAGTAGAAGCCCAACCTACTCAACCTTTCCTCATAAGTCAACCCCTCATCCCCGAAATCAACAGTGAACCTTCTCTGAACTGCCTCCAAAGCAAGTTTATCCTTCCGTAAATATGGAAACCAAAACTGCATGCAGTATTCCAGGTGTGGCCTCACCAATACCTTATATAGCTGTAGTAAGACTTCCCTACTTTTATACTCTATCTCCTTTGCAATAAAGGCCAAGATAGCATTGGCCTTCCTGATCACTTGCTGTACCTGCATACTATCCTTTTGTGTTTTGTGCACAAGTATCCCCAGGTCCCGCTGTACTGTGGCACTTTGCAATCTTTCTCCATTTAAATAATAACTTGCTCTTTGATTTTTTCTGCCAAAGTGCATGACCTCACACTTTCCAACATTATACTCCATCTGCCTGTCTATGTCCTTTTGCAGATTTTGTATGTCCTCCTCTCTCATTACTTTTCCTCCCATCTTTGTATCATCAGCAAATTTGGCTACGTTACACTCAGTCCCTTCTTCCAAGTCGTTAATATAGACTGTAAATAGTTGGGGTCCCAGCACTGATCCCTGCGGCACCCACTCGTTACTGGTTGTCAACCTGAGAATGAACCATTTATCCCGACTCTCTGTTCTCTATTAGTTAGCCAATCCTCTTTCCATGCCAATATATTACCCCCAACTCCGTGAACTTTTATCTTGTGCAGTAACCTTTTATGTGGCGCCTTGCTAAATGCCTTCTGGAAGTCCAAATACACCACATCCACTGGTTCCCCTTCATCCACCCTGTTCGTTACATCCTCAAAGAACTCCAGCAAATTTGTCAAACATGACTTCCCCTTCATAAATCCATGCTGACTCTGCCTGACTGAATTTTGTTTTTCCAAATGTCTTGCTACTGCTTCTTTAATAATGGACTCCAACATTTTCCCAACCACAGATGTTAGGCTAACTGGTCTATAGTTTTCTGCTTTTTGTCTGCCTCCTGGCAATACACATTTTTCGAATTAATTATTAAATATGGGTAGTAATGCCTCTACTATCTCTTCCCTAGATTCTTTTAAAATGCGTGGATGTAATCCATCCAGACCAGGGTTTTTTTCCTCTTTGAGTTTGATTAGTTTATTTAATATATTTCCTATTTTTATTTAAATGCACTTAGTTCATTACTAATCTCATGATCCAATGTTCGATCTCCCTTGTAAATACTGAGTAAAAGTCATTCTTTAATATTTCTGCCATCTCTCTATCACTTTAATTTTAATTTCCATTGTCTTAACTTGTGTGTGTATATGCTTTTCTAAACCATACTTTTCTGATTTGTGCGCTAAATTTTGTCTCTGATAATTTATGTATCATATTTCTATTACTGAAACCCATGATCACTGAAACTTTTGTAAAGTTCCACATCACTGACTGTCACTGGGAAAAATAATTCCGGTACAAATGTTGATGTGTTATTATTTTGAAATATCTTCCTCTTTCTCTCACTGCAAACAATTTCACAATGGGAAGATCACTTGCTACTATAGGGTCATCGACCTGAAACAGTAACTCGGTTTTTCTCTCCACAGATGCTGCCTGACTCAGAGATTTCCAGCATTTTCGGTTTTCATTTCAGATTCCAGCATCCACAGTATTTTGCTTTTATCACTTGCTACCAGCTGTCTGCTAATGCTACTCTGTGTTCAGAAGTTATGAATGATGGGGTAATAAAGGATGTTGGTAAGTCCTCCAATTTCCCCTTTTTTTGTTGGCAACTACTTATCCTCTGGCAGCCAGGTAGTAAATTGTTTAAAACAAATAAGAAACTGTGGTGGGGAGAGTGAGGAAATTATCCCTAGAAGTAATGGTCTTCAAACAGCAAATGGATAGAAAATTAATAACTAACTGTCTTATCACAAATCTATACACAAGTACTTCCCATTCTTATCCTTACATCGCTCCACCATTGGTGGCCGTGCCGTAAGCTGCCATGGCCCTAAGCTCCAGAATTTCCTCCTTAAACCTCTCCCCCTCCCTTTCCTCCTTAAAATCTACCTCTTGGACCAAGCTTTTGGTCATCTGGCCAAAATATCTCCTTGCATGGCTCGGTGTCAAATTTTGTTTTATCAAGCTCTAGCGCCTTGGGACATTTTACTATGTTAAAGGTGCTATATAAATACAAGTTGTTGTTGTTGTTGCAGCACATGAAAGGTCTCCTCCAGGCTTTAGCCTATAGCTATCACCAGCTGTGTAGCCGGCTTCATATTAACCATTAAGGTTTGACCCAAGAGGCTCGGATAAGAAAGTAAACCATCAAGAAACAAGCAATTCGTAAAACTAAAGATTTAAGTATTAGGTAAATAAATCTTACCTTGACAGATGCTAAGAGTCGGTCAAGAATACTAACGGCAAGAAAAAAGGTCTCGGGGTAGTAACCGAACTTTGAGCATAAGTCCCTGAGCCACAGAACCATATTTTCACGTTGCAAAGGAGTGATAGTTGCGTCCTGCTGAAATAAAATGGATAATTATCAATTTGGAAACCCCAAGGCAGAAAACATGACGGGGGGGAAAATTACCCCAAAACAAAACCTCTCTCTCAAGAAGGCACTAACTCACTAACTCTTGCTGTATTTTATTTTGTAATATGGCTCCATGAATGACTTAGAACCTCTCAACTATGTGATAGCTATTGATTATGAGGCTTGCTGTTGGACCACTGTTCTCCTCAGGCTGTGGCCAAAACCAGTTTGCCATCCAAGGATCATGTCTGGATCCAAAGCTGCCAAGTAGAAACAACAAGCAAGGTGCAAAAGGACTTAGCTGAATATCGGACTGTCTGGAGCCAGGACTGCAATCAATCTGCTACAGGGCGATGTCTACTAGTATCGGGACCACAGGCAGCCTTGCTGGAGGCATCTGCCAGGAACAAACCTACCATCCAGAGTAACCTAGCTACAGGGATGCAATTTGTTCTGTGCCTTATCGCCTCAGGACAAATTTTTACACAACCATTCTTTAGAAATTAGAATTACAAAAGGCTGCTATAAACTAGAACGCATCTCTTTGGGAACCAACTTCTCTTTCGGCTGTTGCTTTTAAAAGATTTTAAGTTTTCTATTATAATAAAAATGGGTTTTAGTTACTGTCTAATCGTATACCTGCCATCAATGGAAGCACACTTGGAAACAACCAAGTAATTGGCCTTTTATTTAAGGAATTATGATGACAAAAGTGGGCATGGCTGCAGTCCTGTGATAGGCAAAATACAGCCTGCGGGCCACATCTAGCCTGCCATTTCATTCGGCCCGAGCAGTGGTTCTGAATGGAATGCCTAAATCTCCCGATTCTTTTTGAAGAAACAACACTGATTTGCGTGCATGCACGAACTGCGTATCTTTTCCACACATGCGCAAATCGGAGGCGGGTTCCAAGATTTAGACGAGCTGAAGTTCCCGAGAGGCGAGATAAGAACCAGTGAAGTAAATGAAGTGTTTTATGGCCTGCTTCATGGGAAATTTGAGCTGCTCATAAAAGTGTGACCCATTATTATTCACAAGGTAAGTCAAGGTCCTCACCTCTGTGAAATAGTCTGATTCAGGCAGTTTTCACAGGCCAGCTGTGACCTTGAATTATTGCAGACAGACAACAAAAGGCAAGGAGCTAAAAAGTGAATCATGTGGATACTGGAGATGTGTCAGGCTGCCTGGGGCTACATGGGCTCACCCATCATCATCATCATCATCACCACCTCTGTGCTCGTTGACCTACATTAGCTTCCGGTTAAGCAACGCCTCGATTTCAAAATTCTTATCCTTATTTTCAAATCCCCCCATGGCCTCACCCCTCCCTATCTCTAATCTCCTCCAGTCCCACAACCCCCTGCCACCCAGGATATCTGCGCTCCTTTAATTCTGCCCTCGAGTATCCCTGACTATAATCGCTCAACTATTGGTGGCCATGCCTTCTGTTACCTAGGCCCCCGAGCTCTGGAACTCCCTGCCTAAACCTCTCCGCCTCTCTACCTCTCTTTCCTCCTTCAAGACAGTCCTTAAAACATACCTCTTTGACCAAGCTTTTGGTCATCTGCGCTAATTTCTACTTTTGCAACTCGGTGTCAAATTTTTATCTTATAATACTCCTGTGAAGTGCTTTGGGATGTTTCACTACATTAAAGACACTATTTAAATACAAGTTGTTGTTGTATTAGTCCATGTAGTGGTTGGTACAAGCAGTAGTTAGGTTATCCAGCTGAAGCTACAACATCATGTATTTATATAGTGCCTTTAACATAGTAAAATATCCCACGGCACACGTGAATAATAAAAGAGTCTCTCTGGGTACAGTAGTTGTGCACGATTCGGGCCTTGCTAGGATTCATTAAGTTTTGGTAACTCTGTAGGATGTTAGTCAATATGTTAATAAGTGTTGTTATATTTATTAAGTGTGGAAATGACATGAAGGGCTCTTTATACAATAAATGCCACAACAAATTTTAATGGTAGCTGTTGTTAACACACTTCATTTTGTGTGCGCAGTCCTCAAAAGTTCACCAAAACTTGTTAAGTGGCCCTCCAGCCCAAATAATTGCCGACCCCTGCTCTAGTGGATCCCCAAATATAAAGAAAAACCTGGCCAAACACTTATTCATGAAACAGGCTGGGCCAGAAACCTTCATCGTAACACATAGGTCAAAAATCATTTCTCTGGATATACAAAAATATTCAACAAACATAGACTTCACCTAATTCCTTACGGGGAGGTAACTTGAAATGAATTGAATGAATTGAAAGTTAAATCTTGTTTAAAGAGACACTTGCATAATGTAGGCTAGGAGAAATATCCAGGAATCATTACTGTCAAGGTGGTGTCCTATCTAGGGGTTCCAGTCCTTATCTTAGCCACTTTTTTTGTTGCATAAAATCTAGGTTTTATTGGTGCTTTCTATTTTTCTTCCACTAAAAAGTTTAAAATAGAGTGCAAAAAAAGTGATTTGTTGCTTCAGTAATTTTTGTCAGAACGAACACATTATTGGCCCAGATTTTGCTGTAACAGGGGATTTAACCATGTCTGCCATTAGTTAGACTTGCCCCTGCTCAAAAAATATTCTGCTCAAAAAAATTCTCTCACGAAGTTGCTGAAAATGCAAACTGATAACGTCGCAGCAAGGGAAACAGGGAATCTGGGACCAGTGTGAACAGAGCAAGCAACTGTGTATCTCCTTAACCAAGGATTGAGAAATAAGCAGCACAAGGTTGAAGATGGAAGTGTAGATTAGAGTGGGTGAATTCAATGTCAAATCAGGTACAGAAAGAGAAAAAAGGAGGCAGAAAAAAAGTTAAATAACATTTTAAAGTTGACATTTTAAAATTCACCAACAACAATTAATACCGAAAGGAATTAAGACCTCACTTGCAATAGTTAATTTTCAGTGCCAGAGGTTGATTGAAAGTAATTAACAATTATCACATCATTAAAAGGATACTTAGACTTGTAATGATAAGACTAAACTTAGTGTGGCGAATTTAGTTCATAGCTACTGCGCAAATACACATCTTCATGCCATTCAATGCATGTCAATGGTGAGGGAGACATTGCGATGCCATTTGCACAAAGTTAATGGCAGAATGGCACAACTCAGACAGCATAACTGGATGTTGGCATTTAACTGCACATCTGCCCCTTGCCTGAATTTGCTGTACCATTTATGCATAAATAACCGTGAGCATCATTAGACTCACCATTATACAGCCAACAAAATCTAGCCCATGCTCTATACCAATATTTTAATGGTAAAAGCTACGTTAAAAAAAATCATTATCACAAATTTAACGCACTGATAAGGGAGTAGGAGCAGGTGGACGTGGAAAGGTGGCCCAGAAAAGAGCTCACGGGAGGACCAGCTCATGTCGTAGATCTGCTGAAGGGGACAGAAATGCGGACTTCAAGGACTTAGCCTTTTAAACAAAAGTTGATTTCTGTGCACCAGCAATTGCTGATTGCACTGGCCTGACTGCAGTGGAGCTTCCAGAAAATGTTGGATAGTGTAGCACTAACAACTGCCAACCTGCCTGGGGAGATCAGCGTAACCCCTCCACATAGAAATGGTATAAACAGCTGAAAATGACCATTTACACAGTTTCTCTGGAGGTTCCGGCAGTCTCTTGCCAAAGCTTCAGGGCAAGATTGGAAGACACCTGCAGAATTGAAAGGCCGTTGATCTTTTTTTGCCAATGTCTAACACCAATAGGATTGTGCTCTGAAAAAGGAAACATCTTGATTTTAGACACGGGGGAAATTAAAGAATGCTGTGGAAATTCTACCACTTGACCTTAAACAAGGCTGGATGGAGGTGGTCATTCACGGCTAACGCAAGTAACAATACTGTACTACAATACTGCAGTTCTCTTTCCTCACTCTCGGTGTTCTGAATTACTGTACACATTAGATAAGAGGAGAGGCTGGTAAAATGCATCATATGGAGACTATGTATGTAGAAAAAATACACAAACACACAATTTGCACAGGAAATGGAAGACATTTATTCAGCTGTATTTCAAAATTCTAGACAAATGAGGGCCGATTCTAACTCGGTGTGCCAGATGGGAATAGGGTGGTTGTAACCCTAAATTTGGAGTGTTGCACTTGATAAAGGGGCTTGGATATATTATTTTTGACATATAGGCAAGATTATAGTGCCCAAATTTCCCCATGAGTTGCACCGTTTTTTTTTGGTGCAACTTGATTTTTGTGGTGTATCTTTTTAGTTGCAAATATGGCCATTTAATTTGTGTCGGTGTAAGTGAATTAGTTACATTTTTTGTTAGGTCAGTTTTTTTTTCACAAAAAGGGGGCGTTCCCAGCCACTTACACCATTTATGCCAATTTGGCCAGAAAAAGTTGTACTAAACTAACTTAGGGCAGCATATGTATCCACTTTGTCCACACAGAAAGACCTTACTTATAGTTAAGGAATCGACGTAAGTAACTACATTTAAAGCAAACAAAGCACAAAAAGTAATAAGCAATTAATTAATAAAATAGAAGGAACCCTGCCCCTAAAGCACCAAAATCAATCAGTAAATAATAAAAAATAGAAGTCCTACATTAGGGAACACTGCAGGCTCCCGATGAGGGGGCCCATTCGGGTAGGGAGTAGGGAGTAAGAGGAGGAAGAAGAGAGTGGGAGGGGGAGGGAGGAAGAAGAGAGTGGGAGGGGGAGGGAGGAAGAAGAGAGTGGGGGGGAGGGAGGGAGGAAGAAGAGAGTGGGGGGGGAGGGAGGGAGGAAGAAGAGAGTGGGGGGGGAGGGAGGGAGGAAGAAGAGAGTGGGGGGGGAGGGAGGGAGGAAGAAGAGAGTGGGGGGGGGGGGAGGGAGGAAGAAGAGAGTGGGGGGGAGGGAGGGAGGAAGAAGAGTGTGGGGGGGGAGGAAGAAGAGAGTGGGGGGGGGAGGAAGAAGAGAGTGGGGGGGGGGGAGGAAGAAGAGAGTGGGGGGGGGAGGAAGAAGAGAGTGGGGGGGGAGGGAGGAAGAA